>NW_010163922.1:0-18242 GCF_000695765.1 Mesitornis unicolor
TTCTGTGATTCTGTGATTCTGTGATTCATAGCTCCATAAATGTTAAAATCTGATTGTATTTTTCATTGTAAGCACAGACAGTATATTGAAACACAAACTCACAGCTTTGAGTGAACTTTTCATAATGTTTAGTTGCCTTTTAAAACTCATAAGATATATTAACCTGTTGGGAAATATTATTAAACTAACAGTACTGGACATAGCACAGGACTTTTATAAAGAAAAACAAACATAAAAAAAACACTAAAGGAAAATGACAGCAAATAATTCCTAATGCATTTTAACTCTTTAGAAGTACCTGGAATATTTCTTAAAGGTACAAAAAAAAAATCCAATTGCAGAGCAACCTCTACACAACTCAACTACATCTCTGGGTAATATAGGTCAGGATATCATTATCTGGAGGACATTCTGCTAAAGTATGACATAGCATATGCATTTTCTGAATTTTGGATACTGTTATTGTGTGGTGGTATTGATTCATAATAAAAGTATCCATGCAAATATCCACTACATCTCTGAATATCAAAAATGTGTGTGTGTGTGTGGCTACACTGAGAATCATGGACACAAAGCCATATTCAAATTCATGCTCAGATATACTCAGTTTACTTTAGTAATACCAGTTATTTCTACAGTGGCCCAAACTTTTGTTTCCACAGATTGCACTACAAGATAACACTTAATAAAACTCTGAATTTCTAAAAGTGTTTAACATAGTATTTGAAAAGTACAGGAGGCAGGTTAAAGTCATATACCATGTAAAGAAAATGTGACTCTGCCTAATAAACTCTTGCAAGAATTTTTTCAACATCCACGCACTGAAAAGTAAGTTATTTTCTTTCTCTGGTGAGAAAATAGATGAGTAAGTGTTTTCAGAGATGACATGCTGTATTAACCTCAAAATTTGATTCTGCTTTTGTGCTTTTGAATGCCATGCCTATGCATCCAACAGGCCTTTCTGGAATTGCTAAAAGATATTCAAAATCATTCTTGCCTGTTACAGGGACCACTTTCTTACTTTGTGATTTAGCAGGGAACAGAAATGTGGCACAATGACAAAACAACAGCAACAAAGAAACCAAAAAATCTAAAACAACAACAAAAATGCTCTGAAAACAAAATTCAGTGTGTTCTACTGAGAAAACATTGCCAAAAGTCTATGGCACCCCTTCCCACTATTTCTCAGTACATAATCACATGGCACACATTGAAAATTTCATCACTAAATGAAAGATCCTCTCACAGGTGAAAGAAGACAGAACTGTAACACAGAAATATAAGAACATGGTGCTCACTAACATCATGTAAAGAACAGAAAAAGCAGTTGAAGAAGGGGACAGTAATTCAAGCGGCAGCAGCCATATAAACCATAAATGCAGCTCTATGAGGTACAGTCAGGTGCAAAAATTTTACTTTGCAAGTATTGAGAGGCACAGCCTACATTTTTCCCTAAGTGGTTCAAGAAAGGCAAAATACTTTTTTTTCTCTCATTCATCAGCCCTTGAAATCAGAAGAGCTCTGACCAAAATCACAGAACAAAATAATTTCAGCCCAATTCACCATACCAACTAGTCATGTTTCACAACTCCTTAAGTCACTAGTATGTTTCTGGAGTGACCTGGAACATCCTTTCATGTATCAATCTCCATAAAGTAATCCTTAGGGCTTAAAATTGGTACCTAGGGACAGATAAAATGTGTTCAAACAAGACTTGGCTAAAAGAAGTCTATTCAGAAAGTAAAAGTTAGATGGTCCACAGTGACTGGTTGAAAACAACACTAAAAATATGTTAATGTGCTATTTTTCCCACTGGTGATAAATTTGCCCAAAAGTAGGGACAGAGAGTAAAATTTGGTCTTACAAATATCAATGAGGAAAGGGGTTGTTTTGTTGCAAGTTTGAAGAGTTTAGCCTAACCCTAGTTGAGACAAAAGAAAATTTTCACCTCTCAGTAGGTCAATTGCATTTGCCAAAGCACAGCCAGCTCTTTAAGGAAAACTGCAAAGACCAGACACCAAAAATGCCAGCTTTCAAATACAACTTTGGCTGAAAAACAGCATTTGCTAGATTAATATTGTGCTAAAAGATGTAGCATAAAATCACTTTAGAAACTAGACCGAAAAATCCCAGTCTTGTGCAGCCTAGGAACTACAGGAGATCTCTACCACATCTACTAGTCCAAACCAGCAACTCCTAGGTTTTTTAGTTCAGTAGATTTTTTTTCCACCATTCAGATAGCAAAAAGCAGAATAAATTGAGTAGAAAACACCTAGGAGAAACACCTCACCCTAAAAAAAACCAGAGCTGCTGGACCAGGTTCACATTACCCTTCATAGTGCAGGGAAGAGGAATTTTCCGGGAGAAAAAGGTTTGTCCCGAAGCTTCTCAACTATTCAGAGGCTGCAGCTGTTGTTAGCTGTGTAATGGACCTCCAGCAAGGCTGCTGCAACTGACTTGAAGAAATTGATGGCTGCTAGACTAGTTCTTATGAAAATTGAAAACTTGGAAAGTGAGGAAATAACTTTAAATAATTCTCTTTTTATTTTCTTGTAAATCCTGTTCTTTTTTATACAGTAACACGTGTTGGAGATGGAAAGTTGCTCTATGTTTTAAACAATACATTTTAATTTCTTGCATCCAATTTTGTCTGTCTATTTCTACTCATTTATTTGCAACTCCACAACCAAGAGGAAGTTTCCTTTATACCTAGAGAAAGACACTTCATAAATTAAAGTTAATAAAACTTTCCCCTATTCTTCAATAAAACCAGCCTGCTATAGGAGGGCATATATTCCCCACTGTACACAAGGAAATATGTAACTTACTATCCATTGATCTCTGTATCTCCTTAGTGCTATTTGCAGAAATACACCCTCATTACACATTGAATTCTTCATTAAATGGAGCCTCCACTTTATTATCAATCAGATTTAAAAGTGAGTTTGGACTACTATGACTACGTTTTCCCTGAAGTGTTAGAAACTGTCAGTTTGTGATATTAATCCAATATCTGTTCACTCCAGATCCCCAATCTAATGTTTTGTTCAATAGAAACAGATTGAAGCCTTTAGAGATGGGGATACTTCAGCTGAGAAATTGCAAAGCTGTGACCTCAAAATCTGCAGCTCCAAGGGACAGTCTAGAATCAATGGTAAATCTTATGTCGATAGCTGGGAACTGAAGGTCACCTAAGGACAGAGACAACAAAATCCTAATAAAAATTCAAACCACTTTGGTACAAGGCACAAAAGGGGTTCAAAATATGAGTGGGTAGGCAAAGAGGTCACAATACAGAAAGAAGCCCAGCATATCAGGAAGATACAACGAAGTAAATAAATAAAAAACCGAAGGAGAAGAATGAAACCACAGATGACTGTGGGAACCCTGCTGATAGCACTGCTGATGTTATGAGTAGGAAGCAGTGAAGGACAGGAGGGTGGTGGGTGATGAAAGGTGGGGAGAGAAAAGACAGGAACACAGCAGGGAGTTTTCATGACCTAAAGTTTGAGGAAACTTAGAGCTAGAAACAGGATGTTTGGTCACAAAGCAGGAGGCATTGCTCAAAAAGGGAAAGCATGAAATATAAACTCTGTCTAGCATGGGTACTCATAATTAATGAGCTGCTCTTGCTTGTTAGCATCCTGGAAATGTGCTGCGGGGAAAGTTTTTAACAGGACCTTTTAATATTAAACTTTATTCATACACTACATTTATTTTTGCACAGCTAACCATTTCTTTTTCCTCCTCCTCTGTGCTGCCTCCCAGCTGCATTTTTTCTCACAAGCATCTCATTTATGCAACGAGGCTTATGTAGCCTGATACTCACTCTATAACAAAGTGAAGATACCAGTGCTGCTGATGCGGCTCAGCAGCACCATCGGCTTCTGGCTACTCCTCGTGTCTGTCTGTATGCTGTATCTCTGCCATCTGCTATGTAAGTCACGCAGTCAGTCTTTAAAACAAGTACTTCACATACAGAGGTAAAAAGATGAGAGAGTCCTATATGGAAAAGGAATTAAGATGGCTTATACAATTTTACATGTATGTACAGCATGATTGAACTCAACAAAAGGACACGCAGGTCAGTTTTAGCATTAGTATCAAATATATGCTAATTGATACAAGTTTGAGTATGACAATCTATTTTTCAGTTTTTACTTTTGGCTTTCTTTTCCCATCAGACCCACAGCCTAGGAGATAGCCTATAACTCAGGAGTGAACACTATGCAGTGTGCAACACGGTCATCATGATGTTTATGCAAATAATAAAGCTATGAGGTACCTGAAAGTAGTCTGAGGAGAGGCGAAAAGATAAGAGAAGGACATGGGGTCACTGTTTTAGTTTATGCTCATTCCATATAATAGAAAACTTTTGGTATCTGCTTTTGAGATTTCTCCCAAGGTGAATATATTCTAGTGAATGAGAAAACAATTAATAGTATATCATTAATAAACAATAACAAGGTAGAAGATTATGAAAATGAGCTATATTTTAGTTCTTTAAGAAACAACTGCAGAAATAGAATGAGGTAGGTCTACTTGCCAGCCAACATGTCTATGACTAGTACTTAACTTTTTTATGTTTTGCCTGAACAGCAGAAAAAATAAATCTATTTTTTATTTATTTAGTTACAGGCCATATTCAGAGTACCTCTCCCCCTACTGATAACATCTTCTGTCTAATACAGATACCTTATTTTTATTATCTTCTTCTATTGCTAGGTTAAGCACCAAAATATCCACTGTCTAAAACTGACCATGTGAACTCTTACACTCTGTATATCACAATTAATTTTGCTGCTGGTAAAACGTACTTTAATCCTTCTCTCTCCTCAGCCAGCAGTTCCTCATCTTTCTCTGTGTCTACTGGTAGTTCTTCTGTGGTTCTTTTTTCATGGGAAGTAAACAAAATTTCATTGATTTCTGGAGGAGAAGATACAATAGATTTTGCACACATTAGTGGCACCTTCTCAGACACTTAGAATGTCTCCTTTTATAATATCTAAGATATTTCTTTTAAAATCTTAGCAGAAAAAACATTAACTATTATTTTTATTTCTGAATAACTGGGAGGCACTCACACACTATAGTGCTGAGAACTGCTTAAGTACCTAGGCATAAAGATTATCCCATCAGCCTCTACACAATTCAAGGCTCTCCCTCATTGGCGAATGATAACACCAGTTAAGTACAGTATATGAAAATGAGATTTATTCCTTCTTCTGTGTTCATGATGAAAGTAGTAAGATTTTTTTTTTCCTAAGACCATTTGTTGTATCTTTCTGCCTGCAAGTCACATCTCTAAGGCAATTACTTATTGACATATAAGCCTAAATCCTAAATATATCTTCTATTCCTAGCCTCTGTGACCCTCCGCATAGCCTGCAGACTGCTGCTGTGTATTAAGAAACTCTGAGTCTGAACAGAGGAAATAAGTAAGTTCCTCTGTCCTTTATCTCCTGTACAGCTATATTTTTCCCTGTTACATCTCAAAGCTGCATGCTTCATCCATCTCAAAAGGATTGATCAAAATCTAGGTGACATTTTTTTTAAAGTTGTGTATTTTTTTAAATGAAATGTTTATGTACAGATTCATTTTTTTTCTGGAAAAGAAATTACCCAAGACAAGAAAGTATATTGAAGAAAGAAAGGTACAAACAAAAAAGATTTCAAAGACATGACCTAGTATCCCACTTAAGTGCAAAAATGTCCCGAAGGAACTGCTGATGTTCTCACAGCTGGATAAAAACAGAGCATGCTTGAGAAAGAAGAAAAGCTCTGAAATACTGGAGAAAGTACTCATCTTCTCTAGACATTCTCTTGATCTTTTGTACAATAACCGCTGATATTTTCTCACTTTCTGGGACAGGATCCAAATAGTGGTATTCATCTGAGGGATATGGACAGTAACATTTCTACACACAAACTGGAATTATTGACTCAAAAATTGCTAACTCTCCTATGAATTAAAAAAAAAATATCCAAATAGCATTTTTGACAAAATATTCAGAAGAGCAATGAATATGCAAAACATTTTGGAGGAAAAGGCTGAGCTAGCAAGCACTTGTGTACACTGTTTCACAGTGAATGGGTTCCAGAGACTGACGTGCTTTCTGCATTCATTCAGTGACAGATCAGTCTAGGAGAATGGTAGCATCTGGATGAGGGCAGATGGCTAAACTGTCAAATAACGACATTTTACAAAACTTCAGCAGTCTAAGCGCAATATGGCTCCAATCCCAAAGGCAGACAGGTAAACAATGGTGCAGAAGTTTTATCACTAGCATATAAGATTATTGATAATAATTATTCTAGGGAAAAGAATTCTTCTCAGAAGATTAAGCTGACAAGAAGATTGAGAGCTCTCTCAGAAAGAATTAGGTGACTGCTCTCTGGTTTTGTTCAGGCATCTATTTTGCTACATTTTCATCTCAGAGGAGCTTGTGATGAGGTAAGATAAAATGAAAATTCTCATGGTAAAGACGTTCAAATCCACCATTTCTATGTGATTCACTTTTCAGTGCAAAAATTTGTATTGCATTTCAGAAATTCACCAATGAGTCAGGGATAACTGCTAAGAGAAACCTTTGTCTTTACAACATGAATGCACTTGGAAGGTAAATGAATCTTATAATGTGGATGGTTCAGAGGATTAAATTCATTCTTGAAGATATAAAAAAATAGTGACTGATTCTGTGGAGAGGAACTAAAACATCTTTCCACTCAGTTTAACTTACATAGAGACAAAATTTATAGTTCTGAATACTCCAAAATCTAAATAAAATAAAGTTTCTGTAAAGAACAAAGAGAAAACTTTTCTCTTTTTTGTGGTAACTGGCATGTGTTTTGGAAGAGAAGTTACAAAATGACAAGTTAAGAGACTACTTCAACTTTAACTAAGAATTTCTATTCCTCTTGTACAGCAGGAGCAGCAAGCTGCCTTAGTGATGAAAGGTGAACCATAACCTACAGTTCATAGTGTCATTCTTGAAGACAAAGTGGTGAGTCCTAGCTGAAATTTTTACATCTGTCAACAACCACTGATACCATCAGCTATGCAGCTATGTGAGTGACAACAGAGCCTTACAGAAGTGACTGAGGGATTCTTCTCTCCCTGCTCCTTGTGTAAATGTGCAGCTGTTTCCTAGTCTATGCAGAGCTTTGCAGAGTGTCAGTTAAACTTACAGCTACCATGCTTATATAAGCACCTTAGCAGAGAATGGGCAGATACACCTGTGAAGGGCAGATAGACCTATGAAAGGCAGATAGGTAAAGAGACAGACTGGTCTATCAAAACAGAAAAAAAAATAAAAAGAGTAATTCTGCCAGAAATATTAATAATATTAAAAATATCATAAAGTTTTCATCTGCTTTTCATTAAACTCATCTATATAAATTTCTGTGTTTTACAGTGCTTGACAGTTGTGATAAAATTACATGGACAGTGTGAATTAGCTGAAGTTCAACCTAAATAAAGCCAAAGCAATACTGATTGGCAGCTTTAAAAGAGTAAGTGAAGGAATAAGAGAACCTGTTTTTAAAAATTGTATATTATTGCTGGTATCGCTCTTAATGTGCATTTCATATTAGATTCATATTTTTTTTCTGAGTTCATACTTAGTAGATGTAACTCAGAAGCTATTACTATTCCTCTCAGATATTTCATTTACCATTTTTATTGACACAATGAAAATACTGAGGATATCTTTAAATGACACCATTCTGCTTGGATGTATCACAGCAATATCCATAGCTTTACCATCTGCAGAACAGAATAATCTAACCTTGGTGTGCATTGACTACTGTAGCTGAATGAAGTCAATGCATGCATCAATGCATATGTTATTACTTATTTAATAGTTTACAGCCAGAGTGCTAGCTGTTAAATAAGTGACATTAAACAAAGCAGAATCTTTTTTTTTGTTCCTCCAAGATTATGTTCTTATTTTTGACACCTGAAAGAAAACTTCCAATACTAAAGCCCGAATTTTCTCAATAAATCTTTATTCCTTTGGAATTTCTCTTTCCCAATGGAATCATTATTGTTAAAAGTGGGACTTGAACTTTCCAGTTCACTTTGATAGCAGGGATTACCAGGGACCAGATGCTTAGGTGGTATAACTCTACCTCAGCTCTGTATAGTGGAGTGAATTCACAGATTTTCTCTTGCTTGCAATGGAAAATCATTGCTAACTTTCAGGTACATAAATTCAGATTTAGCTATCTGTAAATGATTGATTTAATAAGAGTTAACTGTTTCTTCAAAAGAATCAGGATAAATTTCTACAGCATGTATCCAGCTGGTTTTGCTCCTATTAACAAGAAGTCATTTGGTGCGTGTAGTTTTTATGACATAGGGTATATGTGGTTCTTAGCTATGATAGTAAGGACAGCAGAGTCTGGCTTATACAGTATCATGGATTTAGAAGAGTTGCATTGGCTACTCATGGAAAAGCCATTGAATACTGTTGTTGGATATTTTCATAGTGTACTTGTTCTCATAAAGAATTTTATTACTGATTATAGAAACTTCTGCTAAAATTTTAAAACCATCATCCGAAGTTTAGAAGTAATATTGATCATGGTTTATATGCTTTGTGTGTAATCACACTCGTAAGATAAATTTACAGCTTGTTACACCTTTTACTAGTCTTCTTATTCTAAAATCTCTATACTTCATTTCTTATTCCTAAATGAATTGGCAACCATACTTAGGGAAGGTAAATAAGCTGAAATTTAGGCTCACAGAAAATAAGACTGGAAAAGATACTGAAGAGTGATTTAATCCATCTCCTTGTCAAAAAGAGAGTAAACTATGGCTGACGAACTCCACAAACATTTGTCTAACCCTTGCATAGTAGGAATTCCACAATCTGCCTTAGGTAATATATTTCTGCAATGAATTACCCTTACTGCTTTTATCTGTCCTAAATGTCACTAGCTGCAATTTAAGCTCTCATGGGCCTCATATTTTAATTAGGAGTGGAATTCAACTATCTCTACAGGTAGACCTCAGTTTCCTAAACTTCTTGAATCAGCTTTAAAATCCTTTGCAGACTACAGAAAAAAAATTGAAAATAAAAATGTATATGTGCAATGGATAAAGGCCCTACTTTGCACAGTTTCACAGGGCAAACATGGGACAAGCATGTTGGTAAGCAATAGCAGAGTACCTTATTTCCTATGTTACTGTCCCTAAAATAGGAAAAGATTAAGCTGCTAGTGTATAAGTATTTAGGTAAATAAATTGTCATAAACCCAGCAATCAAACTGAGAAAATGTGAAGGTGGGATGAATCCAAAACTACATAGACATAAGCTAATTCATATTCATAACCTAAAAGTTTCCATATTCAGAGGCATTCTGAATATATAAATGCCTCAGAAAAAAATATAAGGATATAAAGATACTATAAAGTACTAAGGTACTTAGGGATATGGTTTAGGTGGTAGACAGGAGCGGTTGGACGTGATGATCTCGGAGGTCTTTTCCAACCGAGCGATTCTGTGTGATTCTGTGTGGTATTCTGTAACATCACAGCAACTAACTAACAGAAGCATATATTTGTGGGGATTTCAAAGAAGTAACTAAGTGAGTTATACATGGTACATCATGCTTCAGACTGGATGTGAAGATGCTTTTGTGGATAACACAGAGAGTAGGAAGATTACAGAAAGAAAAAAAAAAAAGCTTAGATGTTGGTCAGGGAACTTAAAGCCAAGGAGTGCACTCAGTGCCCTGAGAAACTTAGGGTGCTTTACTTTGTTAAGGACTACCACAGAGATCTAACCAATGACATGCAGGAGAATTATGGGTATAGTTCATCCTCACTTATTTTTTTTACCCTGCAACATATCAGCAAAGGCTATCAATCAATTAAACTAATGGTCAGTAAATATAAAACCAGTAAAACTCATATAAAACAAAATCTATTTTATGTATTACAAAAAACACTGCTGAAATTTACTGATGCAGAAAGTCATCACCAAATACTGTGGTTGGAGTCTTAAAAGGGCTGAATAATTTTATGAGCAGTTACAGCATTTGTTGTTATAAAAAGCTAAGACAAGAGTGCATCTAGATCTCATGCTTCGGGGCACAGGAGTGGATCACCTGCTATCAGGATGGGCTTCTTCTCACAATGTATATCACTATGAGGTCAGTGGAGTACAGTGTGGTAAATTTTACTTTCTCCTAATGCGCCACATAATGGACAATTACCAGGTGTGTGAGTTTGGTTTGGAAGGAACAGTGGTCCATTCTAAAAAAGCTCTAATGAATATATCAGAGGAAAACGTCCATTAAAAACTCAAGTAAATAATTGTTTATCTACTATATCATAGGAAATAAAACAAACGGAACTTATGTTCATGATCAGAAAACTCTAACAGTGAATCCTTCAAGTAGTATATTGAATGAGTAACGCTAAAGTCTGGGTCATTAAAAGATCTGAATTGTTTAGAGAGGGAGATGAGAAGTTATTCATTTAACTAGAGCATTGTGCAGAACGTATATGAAGATGTTAATCAAGGACTATGCATCAATAGTAAACTTTATTTACTCTAATTCAGTACCTTTGTAAGAGTGAGAAGAAAAGGAACTTCTCCATTTCAGTAATATCTGTCTTTAGACAATGTAATTTTATAAAAATAAAAAAACACATTAAGAGAATTTAAAGAGAAGTAAAAATACTAAATACTGTATGTGGGTAGGGACTGCTTAAAGCCTCTGTGTTTGATGTTTAAAGTGCATATTGCTTATAAAAAAAAATTTGAAAGGAGGCAAAAAAATGAGATTAAAAAAGACGAACAAAGGAGATAGAAGAAGTAAAAAGACAACTTTTTTAAAAACGAAACATCTAAATGTGGAAAATAGAAAAAAATAAAGGATCATAAAATTTGGCAAGTTGGATATAAAACCATCACACAACAGTCAAGAGAAAATTATAGGCAAGTCCTGGCAGAGACATAAAACTAATAATAAATATTTTCTTTAAACACATTCTAAACAGAAAGCCCATCAGTAAGAAGACAGAGGTGATCAAGGTGCAAAAAAAGTTTCCAAGGAATATGAAGCTGTAGCAGAAAAACTAAATGAATTCTTAATAATCATCTTCACATTGGAGGAGTAACCTATATTTTTGGGGGATACTATATTAAACTAAAACATCAATAAAGAAGATTTAGAAGGGAGTAGTAATATAAATAGTGATGGTGAATTATAAACTGTGCTTGCAATTTAAAATTAAAACTGAAGTGCTACCAAAGGAATAAAAAAATACTGTAAGGGTGCATGTGGGAATCTTCATACCAGTCTGAATTCTTTAGTTAGCAATTCTGTTGAAATTGAAGTGAAGAGTAAAATCAGTAGACATGTGGATAAATGTAATGTATTTGGGAACTGGGAGCACAGCTTCTGCAGCAGGAAGCCATGCCTCACACATCTATTAGACAACGTGAACAATCACATGTTTGGGAGAAGGATGTCCCAGTAGTTCAGGACAGCATTGCCAGAGATCCAATTGTAAGCCAGACAAACCTGAATAAATGGCTCAGCAGTAAGCAGAGATATGAAGTCGCCTTTCAGAAGTACAAATTAACGCATGTGCAGAGCCGTGCTGATGCGCCTATAGGGCCTCATAATCTGGTGAAAGACTGTTCAGCAAAAGCTTGAGGTATTTGGCACAGTGTTCTACTATAAACAAGATATCTGTGAAATCAGAATTTCTGTGATGAAACAGAGTGAAACACTAGGAATACCTCTTGGGGCACAAACTGGTGTCCACACTTAAAAGTACTGAGCTATATAAAGTCCATGTAAATCACTCAAGTAATCTTAACCACTTCACTAAAGCACAGTGGCAGGATGTGGTCCCCAGGCAAAATTTTCAAGAGATCTTTGCAAGAAACACACTAACATTATAGACAAGCTTGTTATGGGCTACATCCATCCTACCTGGCTGAGCTAAAATAAGAAATCTAGGAGGTCAGAAGACTATCATAATAGGAAGAAAGCAAGGAGAAGCCCAGTGGCTCAGCTTCTCATCAATAATAAACCTGTTCATTTTTCAATGTTCAAAATGTTTTTCTGTTTCTGTCATGAAAAAGGCATGCTGCTCAGCAGGCCATGCAAAGACCCACTACACAGCCCCAGAACCTCCATGGACCACTCTTTCATCAGGTCTAGAGGATGTTTCAGAAACTCACTTTGTCTGGTGAATAAACAGCTCAGAGCAAATGGAAAGATAGCTGCTCCATCAAAAGAGAGCTACTAGTTTTCAGCTATGTTTGTTTACTGTCTTTCTGCCGTCCTTCTCCCCTGCAGTCTTTGCTAAACCTCTGTCTAATAAGTTGGCAAAGCAGAGAAAAATTGTGATAATACACCAGTGGTCAACAAGCCGGTTTTTAAATAAAAACACTGCTGATAAGATAAACAGCTTGTGATGTACCTAATTACAATATTTCATACTCATTTAGCCATCTCCACATCACAGCACTAACAAAGTGGATTTCAAACAGGAAATAAGACTCCTTCCCACAAGCCCAGAGGGCTAATTATAAAATAGCAACCTACTTTTTTTTTTTGGTAGCAAGCATATTTTTTTTCCAGTAGAATTTATTGAGCTCATTACCAAGCTGCTTATGAAGTGATTTGAAATGAGGCAACATTAAAGCATTCTGAAAATCCCTTGTACATAGTCATCTTGACACTTTGTTTGAACTTGAAGCATTAATATGAAATAACTGCAGAAGCCCCATATTTCTGATTCTATTGTTTGACAGCACATTTAAAAGCTAAAAGATGATATGATCAAGGATTTTTAATCAGCACAGTAATTTGTAGGAGTGTCTCAAGTATTCACAACTTTGAAAAGACCAAAGGGACATGCCTGTGAGAAACAAGGCAGGTACAGTGTATGTCAGACAAGAATAACACTGCAATGTGAAACAGGGAGTACAAGCACTGTTAGAACTGAGGGGGGTTTTCTTGCTTTTTACAGGCAAGACTGAAAATTGAAAGATACACATCAAAGCCACTAAAGAACTCCATACACTGTACCTTATTAGCCTGGTTTTACCTTCTGTAATCACATTATATAATATGCATCATCAGATTAACCTGCTCAGGGTCAGCAGAGGGGCCACCATAAATATATTTGAAGTGAAGCCTGTGAAGGTTTTCAAAGTGGAAAAAAAATGTGTAGAGAGGAGTAGTAAAATCCATGGAAATCTACAGCGTATTAAAGTGAAATCTGTGAATAGCTTTGCTTTTCATCATTCCCCCCACACACACCCGTGCATTAGTGTTTGAACTAATAATTAGAGCCAATGGAAATGCTTCTGTTGAAAGGAAGGGTTTAACATCATCCTTCACTCTAACTGCATTCTTATGTTCTGCCTACCTTATTACAAAGCCTTTAAAGGAAAGGGGAAATCATTTGTAAGAGAACAAATGGGCACTAGTAGTACAAATACCGAATGTATCACAGTGTGGTCTCTCCCCTAAAAAGGCAAGCATCCCCAAACGCGTTTTAAAACAAAGAGGGGGCAGATTCCAGCTGTACGTGCACATTGAAGATACAAGAAGATCCCTTCCTCTGCCAGTATTTTCAGGTGTCCTGGAGAGAGCGATTAGGACTCTCTGTGGGGTGCACTCCAAAAGGAGATCTCTGGCAGAACAGACTGGAACATGCGATCCTCTGCAGCCCTCTTAGTATGCTTGATGGCCTCTTATGCACAGCCCTAAACTAATAAGGAAACACCGAGATAAATGTATTGGGCCGTAATCTGGAAAGAATTCATTAGCTAAACAGGATCTAGCCAAGTCATTACTTAGGAGACCCCCCGAGGAATTCCCATGCAGTTTAGAGAAACAATATCAGGCCCCTGTTTTCTGAACTTGTACAGTTTTATTGATAAAAGATGATGCTTAAAAAAAACAACAACAAAAACCACCAAAAAACTCACAACCAAAACCAACCAAATAAACAAAAAACAAACCCCAAAGCAAACAAACAAAAGAAGCATGTTCCCTATAAAGCCAATATATTGCAACGAAGATGAAACAAACCAGAGAAGAAAGGAGTAGGAAACAAATAAATGCAATGGCTGACCAGTTGCAACATTTGCATCTTTCCACCTGTTTAGCTGTTAGCCCTTGATCTGAAAGGTGACTTGAGAAAAGATTTTAGGAATAACGAGGTGTTTCTTTTTCCACCAGCATTCAGAGCTCTGAAGGTGTTTTCACAAACTAGAAAAGCTTCCTTCTCTAGATTTCTTACAGTAATGGGGCACTATCATGTAGATCAACTTACAATGGCAGTTACTGTCTTAATGAGATTTCCAATGAAAAACTGAAACATTGATGAGATGTCAGAGTATGGTCTGTGTTCTTGAAGTTGTTTCCTGAGTCTCTAAGAGCAAAAAATGAGAGATCTCTGTATTGTGTTAAGAGACAAGCATATAGGAAGAAAAACGTATTAACCAGAAAATTTCATTAAAATGTGTCTTCTATATTGCACAGTAATGTTTTTGTGTGAGTGGATAAAATGTTGATGATAAATCTAGGTCTTTTCACTAATATTCTCTTAATTTGAATCCATGTGATCTGATAATGGGTAAAAGCTGTAATGACTTTTGGTTCTGTAGCTGGAATGAGAAGACATTTGCCAGGCTTCTTCTCATGTCAGTCACAAAATGGCAGGGCAATATCAAAAGATCTACAGTGCTGCCAAATATACCTTCCTGCACTACGAGGAAAAAAGCTGTTCAGAAGACTTGTGTTGGCAGTTCAGCTTCTCATATTCTTCTTAACAGTATTTACAGATATATATTTCATCACTCAGGAAAAGCTTTATCTTAACTTTGAGCAATATTATATTGCTCTTACCCTCAAAGCAAATTTCTGTTTCATTTGACTCATTTTTATATTTGTTTTCTGCTTTTAAACAGCAAATGTAAAAATAAATAGTTACCTATTATATATCTATATGCTTGTAGGATAAAAGCAATATAATGTTGCTCAGGGATAAAATAGTTTCAGAACTTGCACAACACAAAGAATTATTTTTATCCTATAGCATGATTTTAATTGACTATTCTCCTCTGTGAAAGGCAGAGTGGTTTTATTTGTATTCTTTTGTGTGTTTTCCACACTTCAACATCATATTCAGGGCAATTTTGGATATGGTCTTTGTTTCCTCTTCTTAAAAGAAAAGAAAAAAAAAAAGCTAGGAAAAAAGCTAGTTATCCAGTTGTGACAAAGATGTCTATGCAAAACAAATTAAATGAGGAAATTATCTTTCAGATAAAGGTTGTGCATCCTGATCTTATGAGGCAAGCTTCTGTGTTGTTGGTTTATTCCACAGATGCTTCCAATAATTCTGTCACTTTACTCTGGAAAACCCTTGCATTTTTCCCAAATGAGATATTGTCATAGCCTAATTCAGTGTGATCCTTATGCTCCTTTTATTGCTTGCTTGCTTGCTTAATACAGCAAAAGCTTAAGTTTCCCATTGCTCTTGTTACTACGTTTAACTTGTTGGACTGGTTGTAAACATAACATTGGATTTTATATATAGAAGTGAAATGGCAGTGGGTTTCATGTGAGGGTTGCAAGCAAATTCTCCGGAGGACAAAGCACCAGTAGGAGCAGAGCTACAGAAAGCACGGAGTAAAGGCTGCTCCTACTCCCATGTTCCTCTGATGAAGATATCAGATGGGAGTAAAAGCATATTAACTCCAAGAACTGCAGCTGCTGCCAGTCAAGATGAGGAGCTGCTAGTGAGCAGAAGCATTGGAAAAGTTCATGCTTTCCAAACAAATCTGGGCATTGTGGCAGTTGGAAAGATTGCAAATGTGACCGGCCGGTGAGAGGAGGGAGGTCAAAGATTCACCGTGGCTGCAGATGGAAGTATAATCCCAAATAGCTAGTGTTTGGGAATATATAATAACCTGTACTATCTTTTCATTTTTCAGATCAATGAGACCTAGCATTTTTTTCCCCAGCCTCATGATCATCTGTTTTCACTTCTGACTTTTATGAACTACAGCTCAGACATTTTAATGAAATTTAGTCATGGCTATGCTCAGCCTATGACAACTGACTAACCTGAGAGCCAAGACTCTTTTTTAAGAGAGTCATCTCAGCTTGAGGCCAACATTAAAATTGTGTCTTCTGCCTCCTAGGTAAATGTTCCAGCCACGTAGATGCTGCATAAAAGCCAATCAACAGCACCACCACCAGCCTGCAAGCTTTGGACAGAAATGAATGCTTTTAGCATGCATTCAGGATGCCCAGCAGAGAGCTGCAAAGGAAGCCCCAGAGCTCTCCTTCTCTGAGAGAAAATCCAGAGATTTGTGCCCAAATGCACTGCTTAAACGGTAGTACATCTCAATATGCATAGTAATAGGACTTCTGTCACTTAAGCTAACTTTCTGGAAAAACCTTAATTTCTTCAACCTATAGTTTTCCAAGTGAGTGAGTAGACTGAACAGTTTTCCTGGAGCATTTTCTCTATCTTATGTATCCATTACCAACATACAGGAAAATGTTTTTTTAGTATCTTAGTCAAGGTGCTTTGGAAAGTCCCTAGATGAATGTCTATCTATAAATACCATTTTAAACCTGAACCACAGCTGAGGTATCAGTCTGAGATCTTTAAGAGGTATAATTTCTACTCATTTACCTTTAAGAATCTGGGCCTTAAAAACCTCAAGTCTCATTAAAAACCATTAATACTAAAATTTCTAGTAATTTCTAGGATGTTTTTTTAGATTAAAAGGATTTTACCAACAAAAGGATGTCAACACATTACACCACTGATCTGCTGTCAATGAGGATCTGGCCAAATAGGAAAATACGAACTTCATAGCAAAACAGCTAAAGCATTCATGAAGGGTATATAAAAAAATCTATACTGGCACAATAGCTTTTAATTTTATTTGTTTGTATGTTTTAAATGTTGAAGCTGTATTGACACCGTAGCCTCTTTCTTGCTTGTCTTCAGCCATGTAGAAGTACATGTCTATATATTCTAAGATAAGATATTTATGGTGGCGATGCTGAGTCCTTGACAAGAATTCAACCAGGTGTTGCATCATCTACTGGAACAACTTCTAAACATCCTTCACAATCTCAGTCTAGGCATAGCAGTGACTATGACCACAGCAAGCTGTGTAGCAGTTATCCCTGGAACCAGGGTGCCGAGGCATTTAGTTTCAGAATCAGCAGAGCTACAGGGGATAGTTTTGAAGGAGCAATGAAAGGCACCACAAGTCTGGTTCATTTAAAATCATCTGATCTTCTTTCTAGTTAAACATTATATAAAACCTTTTTTCAGCTCAGAAAAAAAGGTTCAAGAAAATAACTCCCCAGCTGGTTTTTGCTGATAACTAGAAGCACTAGGAGAAAGCTGTAACTGCATTCTCCAGGAATTCCTAGCCAAAGCAGCACTCTGTATCATATGACTGTAACAAGATTCCTCTTAATAATATTGTAATTCATGCATGAAAACACTTTCACATATGTTTCATAGCTAAGCTTGCTTAAAATGCATGATATCTGTTTTGCAATTCTTACAGATATTTGATATGAATCTAGAGAAGTACATAATCTTCAGTTTAAGCCATCTAAAGGGCAGATATTCAAAACTGATGAAAGCAAGTAAAATTATATTAGGTCCTCCTCAATCCTGCATAATACAACAGATTGTAAAAATTAGAATGGGGCTAAAAGGGTTGAAGTTTTTGTCTACAAGTGGCTCTGCAAACTCCTGTACAGAAATTATTCTTGAAAGCAGAAGGTTTACACATAAGTTCAGTTGTGCTATATTCACAAAGTTGACCATGCTTTCAGACTACGGCCTACTACTGCCTTTTTCCACTAAGGGAAAAGAAACAATTGCTGGTAAGAAGAAGATGGTACTTTACTATGAGTTCAAGCCAGAAAAGACTGATAAAAGGCATGACATCATAGTAGTATCTTCCAAAAAACTGTTACTGACTTGGAAGTTCTCAAAAAGAGCTACTTTTACAAGTAATGTAGAATTATATAAAAAGTTAGATTGGGTCAGACCTCTATGGATTATTTATTTCAACACTCTTCTCTAAGAAAGTTTAACTTTAAACTTAAATCAAGTTGTTCATGACCTTGTTAGCTAAACAAAAAATATGAAGACTGAACACACAGCTGTGCAGCAAGACAACCATTCCAAAGCCCCAAAAATCTTATTTATTATT
>NW_010163923.1:0-1448 GCF_000695765.1 Mesitornis unicolor
GTCTGTCTTGGTTGAAGAAATGATGCTGGTGGTAGTGCTGGAGTGTATTGGCTGCTTGGGAAGGATCGTTGCTTCATGACAGCACAGCAGATGAGGAGCAAAAGGGATGGGGCAGAGTGATGGGAAGGGATCTGCCATTCAAAACCTGTTTCAGAGGTACAATTGTATTAATATTTGCAAGTTTCTGCCATGTGAGGACATGAGGTTTGCTCTAGTCCTGGAGCAACAACCCCAGGGAAAGGACAGGAAGAGGCAGGGGATGTGCAGTCTTTGAGGTCCCTGCATCTTGCAAAGACAATGATTCACAGTTGCCCTTTTTACCTGGAAATCTGTTAGACACTCGGGTGATTAATCTCAGATTTGCTCAGATAAGCCTTTTTTCTCGTCCTGGCTGTGAAAAGCAAAGCAAAGAAGTGAGAACACCTTTCGGAAATGCATTAATGATCAGGGACGTATCGCTCTGCTTTTTCAGCCTGGCTTTTAAACTGTGCCATGACAAGAGTGTCAGCCTGCTGCCCCACAAAGAAAATGGCCAATAAAAGATTAGTTTATTTTAAGACAACATCATGAAGCTTTCTCAAACACAACAAGAGCTCACTGGGACATGCAGAAGAGGGCTGTGGCCAGAGCAAGAGAGAGGAAAGTGAGATGATCCAGGTTTTAGTCCAAGATGCAGAGACTGGTGTTACTTCTAGATCCATTATAAGCATTTAACTCTTCTGTAAATGACTGAAGTCATGTAATTTTGTGCCCCCTCTGATTCCCTCTGGGAAATCGAGTGTATAGTTCTTCCTTTCTCCTTGCCTGCAGCAAGGTCTTCAGTGCAGGGATCAGTCTTGTCCAGCATGGCATGGACAATTCAGGGCCTCTAGATACCTCTGCAGTGCAAAAACCTGCAATGAACAGTTCAGATGGCCGCTTTAGCACATAGCATAGACGTTGCAGATGTTGGGCTGCAGATGTTTTTGCAATAGATGTAGTGACGGCTTTGGATTTCACACAGCTCCACCAGCCTTGGGGCTTCTGCCTTTAAAAACAGGGGACCGAAGGCTCCCAATCCTCGGTAACGTATAGGAAGGGTTATTTTTCACACAAGGAAAATATAGAAATCACTGTGGGACTCTCCTTGGGTATGTCCTTGTCCTTAAATACTTCAGCCCTGAGGCTGAAGGAAATGGTGCTTGTTCTTCCCAGGCTTTCACCTGCTGTGCTGAGCCAGGCATTCATGTTCAGCCCTGAACAGGTTATTTAAACCCTGATGGTAAATAAACAGTAAATCAGAAGCAGTGTGTTAGGCTGCTTAATGCATGCCCCATTCAATTCACATCATTGTTTTTCATCACTGAATTGGAGAGAAAATCATCTCCTCTTCAGCTGGCTCATGGCTGCCCCGTTGCTGCAGGGGAGCAGCTCTACGTCCCTTCATCCCTGCAGCTGCTCTCCGGACC
>NW_010163924.1:0-1033 GCF_000695765.1 Mesitornis unicolor
AAGGAGCCAGGCTCTGCTCTGGGATGTCCAGAAATATAGCAAGAGTAAGAAAATCCAGCTCCTTGCTAGTCCTAGAGGAACCTCAGCACCCTGCTTTGCAAAACCAGGATTTTATGCAAGAATTGCTGATATTTGTCACCAAACAAACAATTCAATGAAGACACACATGGGTATCATAACTTAAGATTTCAGAACCAGCACAAAAGAGTAACGTTTCTGGACAAAAACAGAGCTAAAAGTAGCTTAGATAGTACAAAACCCTAACAACTTAATGTATGAAAAGAAGGGAGTCATTACCCTTTTTATGTAACCAGATGGGGTATACACAGCAAAAGAATTTTACAAGCCACACAGGAGCACTGAGAATTGTCTTATCTACACAATTTAGTCAACCAAGCTGCTTTTGTAACCTCACAAACTATGAATTGAGGAGTTAGAGGCACAGGTTTTTTTCCAAATGCTGTAACTAGGCTGGTTAAAGGCACTAAAATAAACTTAACAGTTCATTTCATCCCAGTGGGTAAAATACCACTTGAAAAACCTGTTAAGGCGGCAACAGGCATTGTAACAAGGAACAAAGAGTAATAAAAAGATTGCTGTTATATCCAATATCACATGCACACAAGGACTATCATACAATAGCAGCATAAGGGTTTATATGAAAAAAGCACAGTGGGGAGCAGCTTTTAAGCCTGAAAGCCCAAAAGACCAAAGAGCCAGGCTAGGCACCAGCCTTAGGACAGCACAACCGACACGGGGACCTCCCAGGACCCCAGCCTCACACTGCACCTCAGGGAGAAACAGTGCAGGCCGGGGCCGTCACTTCTAACCCCCTCATCCCCCACAGGAAGCAACAGGGGGAAAAATAAGCGCCTAAAGCAGCGCAGCCTCTCCGCAACGCCATAAAAATGTGTCACCCATCTTTCCCCAGCCCCACCCAGCAGCCCCAGGCTCCTTTACCCCACAGCCCCAGGCTTCCTTACCCCACAGCGGCCGCTCCCCGGGGCTCCGCCGCTCAGCGGTTTTGAAGGGC
>NW_010163924.1:1313-2709 GCF_000695765.1 Mesitornis unicolor
CCCCCGCCACTCGGGGCCGTCTCTGCGGAGAATGGGGGTCCTGCTTCCCAGGCCTTCGTTGTCAGTGTTCACCAAGCTGGGTGCGGGGGGCTGCTGGGCCCGGCCAGCCTAATTCGTCCTTGGCTGAGGATGTCTCGGCCCTAGGCTCTGCCCTAGCCCTCGGCAGATGCCCCTTAATCACATAGGATGTTGCCCTGGAAAAGTCTGTGCCACCCCAGCCCCAGAAAGGTTTAGGTTTGAAGTTAACTTTGTGCAAGAGACTGGTCCAGAAGTGGTCAGCGCTATTGGCCTGAGAACCACGGTTGATGTCCTCATGAGAAAGGGCATTTTGGGAAGGAAGGGTGGAGAGGCCGGGGGCTGCAGCCCAAGGGAGATGGCAGCAGTGGGTTGGGCTGGGTGGAGGGCAGCTCCTGTAACCTTGCTGTGTTATTTATTAGAGCCAGGCCTCTTGCTTGCCAAAGAGTTTCCCCAATTGCACAGCCTATAATAAAGGTCTGATGTAAGAAAAAATAGCTCTTGGCTGCTATTTTAATGACTTGAACAAATCGCTGCAGAATCAGGATCTCAGGGGATAAAGTGTGTGAGGAGGAGAAGCTTTAATGTGGAGTAATGATGGGTTTAATGTGCAGCGAATGGTGCTGTAATTCCTTCTCCAGATCCACACCAACAGCTGCTTCTCAGTAGCCCAGGCTGGAAATCAGTTACGGAATTTTGTTTAGAGAAAGACTGTGGTTTTTCTGAGCTTGAATATGATGACTCAAAGGTTCATTTGGTAGAAATACTCCCAATTAACCTGTACTAAAGCCCGTGGAAAGAACAGAGGAGCGAGCCCTGTGGGGTTTTTTTGCTCTTGAGGGAATGCTTTTATCAGATACCAGCAAATTGCTTTTCAATCTTCACAGATAAATGGACTACAAGAAAATTGCAGATGAAGTTTGTGAAAAGCTGTTATCGTACAGCCAAGATACGTCAGGATGGAGAGTGATAAAAGTCTCAGTAAGGAAATATTAGTCGATACTGTTTATAAACTTGTGTTTATTAAAGTATGTTTTGTTGCCCGACGCACGTAAAACTGTTTTCCTGTAAGAATGAGCCGACAGCTCTCGATCAACCGCTAAGTTCTTATTTTTCCTTTTTCTACCTTGAGAAAAATGTTACGGTTTCTTCAAAGCCTTCAAAAGAGTACGCAGGAAATATGTAAGTATCTGCATTTTGTTTATCGTTGTAGCGAATAACGACTTGTTTTGCCAACAGTGACACCCCGGGGTTGAAATGGAGAAGTTAACCAGGTCCATGAGAGTGTTTAGGGAAGGTTTTGTGCTGTAGTTACTGGGTCAGAGATAGGGCTCGAATATAAGAGATGGATTTACTGACCTGGACAAGTTCCCCCTCTCTT
>NW_010163925.1:0-940 GCF_000695765.1 Mesitornis unicolor
ACTAATAACATTAGAAACTGTGAGTTACATATATAGTCTTGCAAGGCATCTTATTAGTTATAGCAGTGCTCTAACTTCTCTAAAGTAAAAAAACCCAAAACAAATGGTTAGAGGATCTTAATATCACTGGTGAAAAAGTCAGTGTAAAACTTTAAAAGATAAAAAGCAAATTTAGCTGGTTTTTTCAGACTTCTACCAGATTAGAAAAGACTACTTAGATATTATTGAACTTTTCCTCCAAAGAAATAAGTTACTTAAACTTTTTTTAAAGAAAAAGCTTTAATTAAAAGAAATTAAATCATTTTTAAGGGAAAAAGCAGACAGAAACAAGACGGCTACAAATTCTTCACCCAATTATCATTATAGTGAGTTGGTCTTAAGGCCAGTAAGTGTTTATTTACTTTGCTTTCTGCAACATCATTTAATATGAGGAGAGATGACAGCAGCAGAGGTATTCAGCTACAGCCAAAAACTCCCTGTGAGAAACACATTAGAAAATGCTCTCAGTAGCAGTACTTCAGCCTAAGTAGTTTTGCAACACGATATCAGAAGGCTACTTACTACATAGACGTACATACTCACACTTAAGCTTAGTAGCCGTTTACCTGTGACCAGGGTTCGGCCTGAAATTGGACTTTTTTACTCAAAAGCAGAGGCACTCAAACACACGGGCAGCAGCAGCTCCCCTCGGGGAGGGAGCCACAGGCAGGGCTGGGACACACTGAGATAACCACACTTAACCGCTCCCCCGCTCCCTCAGGCTCTACTACGAAGGGCTCAGGATCCCTCCCGTCACCGCACGTACCGGAGCTCTCGTTGAAGCGGCGGAGCGGCGCTCTGGAAAACGCCATCGCGGCGGACGGAGCGCGGCGCCCTCAGCATTCAAAGCCACAAACGGCCCCAAGCACGCGCCCTCGCCGGCCAATCACCTCGCCCCGTT
>NW_010163926.1:0-2376 GCF_000695765.1 Mesitornis unicolor
GGGGGAGCTGAGCTGGTGACACACAGAGCCTCGTGCTGGGTCTCCCCACATAGGCCCGGACAGGCCTGCGACGCCAGCCCCTGCGCTGGCTTACAGCAGCAAAGGGAGGCCCTGTCTGACTTGAGAGCCACACGTCCGCCATGGGCATGAGGGTGAGCCTGTGCTACCCGCCTGGCAGTGGATCCAGGCCCTGCCCCACAGTGGTCTCATCCTTCAGTGCATCTGCTAACCTCCACCTGTCTTTGTTCCTTTTTGTGTAAAAAATGGGGTACTGCTATGGTGTCAAATCCCCCAAGGTGTTGGGCAACTAAGCCTATCAGTATTTATGAGATACTGTGGAAAAGCAATGGGCTGGGAGGCTGAAGAGAGGTACCAAAGCCAATTTACATGTTCTGACAAGATAGATGACAAACTAGCAAGTTATAATCCTCTATAGAATTCACAGAAGGTCCGGGACTTACTTCCTACTAATTCCCTCTTTCTTCCATCTCCCACCAATTAGGTAAACTGTTAATGATGGAATTCAAGTCCTTGAATATTGAGCAATTACTAAGGCAATCAAAATGTCAGTTTGATGTATTTAGATGGCAAGCAAGACTTAGAATGTATAACAACATGCAGTTAATTTGCTATTCTATGGGATGAAAACAAACAGCTGACCCTACAAAAAACTGGACCAAGACAACATCTCAAGGAAAATAATGCTGCTTGTGTCAAGTGTTCACATTGTTCCTTGTTTCAATTCAATCATTTCCAAATACTTCCTCTTAATGATACAATGTTTCAGGTTTTACTATTTGACCTTCAGAAGTATAAATCTAGTAGTTACATAATCTGCCCATGAATATCAGAGTGAGAACTTGAAAACACTCAGGATGGTAAAATGTGAGTGCTGTAAGACTTCTCTTTGATCTGCGTTACTGCCTCAGTCAGAGCACTGACTGAAATGGAATGGGATTGCCAACCTCCTGACTTCACTGCCAGGAATATAAATCAACATTAAAGATGATTTTTAAATGAAATAGCAAGTTAAACATTTGTACAAACACATCATCAAATAGAGGTTATACTGCCTCTTTTTAAACCTCGTGCCTGCTGGCAAAAATAAAACTGTTCCAGTGACATTTTCTCTGCTCTACTGTGACAAGGGCTGCATAAATATAGACATCATGGATTAGAATAGACTTCAGCAATCTTCGACTTCCTTTCTAGCAGCCTTTTCTGCAGACAGTTTTCCATAACTGTGGGAGAAAAACAGGGAGTCTAAAACCGGTATGTATGGTGCAATGGTGACAGTATAGCACATCCCCGATGGCAGTAGTCATAGCTAACCTTGGGGAAAAGGCATCCTGGTTGGAGGAAAGGAGAGAGAGTCAGGATTTCTGACCCCGGCTCCAATACAGAATTGCTGTGTGGGCTAGGATATGTTGTGTACTTTGAGATCTTTGATGGCATGTGCAATGCAAATGCAGATTTTCACTTCAACTTTGCCTAGAGAAAGCAAGGGGTGTGATGAACCATAATGCCAGCCTAGATAATTCCTATGCTTGCTTGAAGAGAAGTCACCCATGTCTCCAGTTGAGAAGCTGCTGGTGCCAAGCTGATCAGTGTCACTCAGAATCAAACACAGAGTGGGTTTTTCTTCAGCTAGAAAAACAACAATTTGTCATGTTATAACCTGATTCTTTCCATTTTTATGCTTTACATTAAAGGCTGAGGCCTCTTACCTCCAGGACGCGAGGATGGCAGCTCCTTGCCAAGAAAGTGCAGTCAGGTTGCTGGCACACACTCGGCAGAAAAGGGGCTCATGCCCAAGTTTGGCTGGGGTGATGCTTCTGCAAGCGTGCATGGTGCTTCAAGTCAGTCATTGCTTGAAAAAGTCACGGGGAGGGAGAGAGGGGCAGCAGATGAAGTGTTTGCAAGGTAAATATCCTCTTGGTACTATATTTTCCATGTGAGTTACTGTCTATTAATGCATACAAAAAACTCAGTGCTGGAAACAAGAGAATAACACTCTAAAGCCTGGGAAAAGCTTCACATGTCCTTCCTGGTTTCCCACAAAAAAACACGCAAACAGCTAACTAAGCCAAAAAATGCACACAGCTCAGTGGACATAGTTTTAAAACAGCCAGGCTGTTTTCTCCTCTCTTCTTGCCTTTCCTTTCTCAGTGTGTTACAACTTAGCAGGGTTCTTACTGTCCACAGTGTTAAACAAACACTCATGGGCACTATTGTGCAAATCGCTCATCCTGGATAACAGATGGATTTTTACATTCTTTCTGCATATCTGAATCCATTCTCCCAAGAGAGCCCAGAAGAAAGTGGGCATTAGCTTAATGCAGCTCTGAAAGAGGAACTGTCCAGGTCAGGAGAGCA
>NW_010163926.1:2407-25071 GCF_000695765.1 Mesitornis unicolor
GGAATGATGGAAAGAGCCACCTAAATTGCTAAATCACTGTGAGCCAGTGAACAAATCCATTTCAGCTGCTGGCCTGCTTGAAGTGAGCTGGTGACAGCCTTTAGCCCAGTTCTTAGGGGTTTCCATGCACAGTATCCATTTATTTGCTGGTAACCTTGTTAGAAAAGGAGAAAATCAATGAGCTTGGATGATTCCCTTCTTATCTCCAGAACTTAGTCCCCACAGATCAGGTACGGGGCACTCTGCTGTGGTAGGTTAGAGCACAGATCTGTTTTCGGGGCTTTACCTGTTCCCTGCTTATTCCCACCAGAGCTTTGGTCTCTGGATCTGTCCCTGGAGCACCTTTCCCCAGCACTGACGTCATTCATATGCAAGGGGGGAAGAACAAAGACAGCACTTGCCTGTTTTCTTGTGTGATTTTTCAATACCCATTTCCCAATCCCGACGTCCAAAGTAACAACATCCTTTCAAACCGCCCCCACTTGAAATGCCACAGTAGTCAAACAGCTGCAAATCAAAACACCTTGTAAACAAGTGACTGAAATCCCGTGGGATGCCCGAGGGCTTGGGCACGTCTCAGAGCGATTATAGTTCCTGCTATACAAATTGGAGTCCATGTAGCAGTTTGTGCCAACCCCGAGCTCTTGCCTTTTTATTTTTAGTCCTGTTTGTTGAGGGGTTCTCATGATAAAAAGAATGACGTTCAGTATCAGTGATACACCGATAAAATTAGATAGCAGCCGGAAGTGATCATAACACTAATCCTCCCCACTGAGACTTTTTCCACAGGATTTGGGATCCTGTGGACCTCAAAGACAGCTTTTCTCTGGGTGAATTTCACTTCCCATCAGCAGGCAGCTGAAAAATTGGACTCACATGGGATGTATGTGGTGAGTCTCATGCAAAGAAATGAATGTCATTGTCATTGCTTGTGCGAACAGCTGGGACCATCTGGGGCACTAAAGACAACATTGTCTAGATGGGTACAGCTGATTGAAAGTTGTTTTTAGCAAGCTTCTAAATGTTCTTCCCTTTTTGGGGCAACAAAACAAGGCTTTTGGCTTCCATGTATGGGGGTTTGTACACAGAGCAGCTTAAGTCATCAGCAAGGCTCAGTCCTGAGCCTTTATAATCCCCTAGATGTAAGTCACTCACACTGATGCTGAAGACATTATTCCTTTCTTTGGAAGAAGAAGCTGCCTATGGGGAGGATGGGATAGAAGGTGTGTTAGATTACATCTCTAAAGCAGACCTTCTGTTGGGAGAACAGAACAAGCTCTCATTTGTTTTGGCTTTTTTTTTCCCCTGCTCTAAACTTTGAATTTATTTCATTTTTACTACACTGTAAAATAGGAAAATACAAGAGGTTAACTGGGCAGCAAACGCTCTCCATTGCTTAGAAACATGGAATGCAATCGGGCAGCGTACCTAGCGCACCATCAAAAGAAGGTAGAGTTGGCTGCTGTGTAGCACAAAGGGATTTAGCTGTGGCATTGCGGCAGAGGAGGAGTGTATCACAAGCAAAGCTGCAAACCTGTAAGGCCAGTTAATTTTAAGCAGTGTAGGTAAAGGCAAAGGGAGAGCATAATTATGTAATGTGAATATGGTGTGACACAGATAGGGAATGGATTTTTTCCTCCTATAGCTTATTGAAGGAGAATGGCTCAAATGCCTGAGCATGGTTAATTTTATGTCAAAAATCTGCGGAATGAATTGGTGTATCACTTCCATCGCTCCTTGGCAAGGGAGGTATCTTCAACTTGAAGCCAGAGGGATCAGCTGTAAGGGAAAACAGGCAGGTTCAAGTGTGGCAAGTGGATGTGGTCCTGCCCATTTTTAAATTATGAGAAATAAATTATATTCTTCTAAAGAACCAGAAGAAGAGAGGACTTTCTGCATCCCATGGCCTCTCTAAAGACTTTCTCACTTGGAGGAAGGTCATAGGGTTTAAAGCTGTTTCTCAAGTACTGCTACGTAGCACTGCCTTCATGTCATGCATCATTATAAACAAGTTATTATTTCATTCAGTGTTTTGGGAAATGATGGGACTGGAACAATACACCCACAGCAGTTCCCTCCCTTATCCCAGCCGGCTCTTTAGTGAGCTACTTATGAGCTGTACCTCACTAGCTGATGGTTGTCTGTCTGTCTGTGTCTGGTAATACTGTGTCTCTGGGGAATTTGGAGTAGGAATATTGATGGATTTTATGAAGGGCAGGGAGCTGGAAAGGAGTAGAGGAACATAAATTTGTGGTGCCATGTGGCTTGATGGCTGTTTGATCTGAGAAACTTGGGCTGAGAAGGCCCCAGGGCTTCACCGCTGCAAGCACTGAATGCATCATCGCTCCTTTTTCTACACGCTTGTGCTTCTGAAGCCAGTCAGTCATTTACACCTGATGGGATAGCAGAAAAACAGAGTTAAGCAGAGCAGTGTTCCATTCATTTCTGTCTGCTTAGCTCAGGTTTAAGCTAGATCTGGGATGAATACTTTAAAAAGTAGGAATAATCATAAAGGAACAAGCACTAGAAATGAGGTTCAGCAAGAGCATATGTAGAAATCTGTTGAAGTCTTAGGCTCTTGTGTAACTGTCTCTGGCTAGTTCCCTAAACTTTTTTTCATCTGCTGTAGTCTCCCTAGACCCATTTTACATAAAAACATACAAGCAATTTGAAAGTCCTGATGACGCACAATGTGTACGCTGTGACCTTTGCATAGTCTCTGCAAAAGGATTGTCTTTCCTCTTTCTATTTCATAAGCACTGTCCATCTGCCCTTGCCCTCTCACATTCCCAGTTATGAATAAATAGTCTCCCTCCTGCAGAGGGGAGGTTAACAAGGTAAGGACTCCAGCAATATTCACAAGTGGCCTGTTGTAAGGGGTTTGTTGATCAGTGAAGGTATATGTATACCCCAGTCACCTTTTAGCCCATGTTAAACTCTTCAGAGCTGTCAAACTACTAGGTCAAATAATTAAAGGCAGGTCAGGCTAGCAGGCTGGAAATATTCCTTGTCTGACAAAGAACAAGCTACTTCTCCATATCATTACATAGACCAAGATATTCTTGAACTGCCCACAAAACAGAGCTAGACTGAATCACATGTTTTTGCCAAAAGTTATGTTATCCAAAGGAACCAGAAAAACCACTCACCTTCCTTATTTTTTTCCCCAACTCTTACAACATGGGCCCTAACCTTACCATTACAGGAAATACTGCTCTTCCCATCTGTGAAATGGGAGCCTAGATGTTGCTCCCTAAAGGCAACTGATCCAGTAACTCTAGTCCAGTTCTTTGAGGGTGGCTTCCTGTCTAGTCTAACCTCAGTAAGTGTCCAAGGGGCACAGCTGCTTAAGAATCAACTATGTAAATATGATGAAGATCGGTCCGTAGCACCTGACCTTAGATAGATTCCTGTCCAAACATCCTGCCTGCTCACATGACCCAGTCCATACTCCAGATGGAGTGGGAGAAGACTGGTGGGTTGATATTCCCAGCCCTGCCCTGCTCTAGCTTCTGATGGCTTAGTTCTGGGTAACTGAAGATCTTACTTCTTCCTCAGTACAAAATTACCCTTGCATCAATTTGAAGTTATAATACTCCCATTGAAGAGTGCATGTCATCCAGTACTGTCTGTAGCGACCTCATGCGTGTATGCAAAATGGTGGTGGGGGCATTTCATGCTAGCAGTGAAACAGAAGGATTTACTGGAAAAAGATTAAATTTGTTTTTAAGTGTCTGCAGAGCCAAATAAATTCCAAGGGTTTTCTGAGCTGCTAAACAACCAGAGGCAATCATTGCACTTCTCTGTTGCCAGTTGCAGTCTTTTACCACTTCTAGGAAGGGAAAACTCTTCTGTTCTGTAATTGTACAGCTGCCTGTTTTGTAGGGTGCCACCCCATCTCATCCTCTGCACCAGTATGATGGTATTGCTGAGCCTACACTTGCAGGACAGTCATCAGGACACCTCCTCAGCTGCCCTCCTGGCTGCGATTTCACTTGTGGGTGAAATACAGGCAAATCCATTCGAGTTGGACGTACATCTGACACCAACTGCATCTGGCAACCGCTCCAGCACTGCAGAGGACTGCCCCAGGATTTCTAGTTATTTATAATTCAGCATCAGATTGGACCCAGTTGCTCCTGGTTAGAGATCTTTTTGCAATAACAAACTAAGATTACATGAAGAGCTTAAAAAAGAATTTCACCCTTCCAGGGCTAAATTACTTCCACTTATCTACAACTGTCATATCTTTAAAGGGCAAACCCAGAAAGCCAATGCTGAAAAATATAACTCTACAATCAAGATTAGCTGCCTGCCCTCTCTAGGCAATCACATCTCAAGTCTACAAGGTCTTTCATAGCAAATACCAAAATTCAGGCTAAGTGGATGGAAGATTTATGTACAGAGTAGGCAACAACAGCTTGAGAGGAGGTGTATTTGAATGCTGGAGCCAGTTACAAAGACAAGCCTCAAACACCATATGACTGCTTTTACATAGCATCTCACTCATGTCTGGTAAAATCATTCCATGCTCACCCAGACTTTGCAAACTACTAGTCACCAACTGAGAAAGGCATGGTGACGTACATGTTACGGTAACATCCGGCAGCAGCAAACAATCCATTTCCATATGTAGCTCAGGATCCATTCCAGACATTTTATAACTGATGTATTTTTCATTAAATAATAATTGGAAAGCAGAAAGAGTAAAAACCCGCTGTACCAACACCTGTCCCACAGAAGGTCTCATGCTGATCAACTCAAGTTTAGGGAATTCAATCAGGAGGAGAGTTACACAGGAACACAAAGAGGTCATGCCTTCTTTACATTTTTTGTGAATATTCTCAGTCATATGATGAGAGAGCAGTCACGCTTCACATAGTGGCTGTATTCAGCCCCGATTATATACCTGGATTAATAATTAAAGCACTTAACCCTAGGGGCAAATGGATTTCCCTGAAGAACATGATCTATGGAGGGCAGCACCTCAACGAGTCAAATGTCAAGATGTGGAGCTGCTCATAGCCCTTTGCTCAAAAACGTTCCTACAAAGAACATTTTACTCTCTCCAGAAGCCTGTGGGACCCAGGCTTTATTGTCAATTTTCCTTTTACCCCCTTTTCCTTTTACCCCCTTTTCAGTGATAGCAGAGGAGAAAAGTGGAAGGGAAGAAAGGAAAACTGAGGAAAAGAGTAAACATTTTTCAGTGTCTTTTTTATTTAAAAAAATCAAGTAAATTACATAGAAAAGTCTGGATTTCAGTTTTTCATCCAAAAAAGGACATTTTTAAATTATTATTTTTTATTTTTTATTTCTGCCTATGGAAAATAGCCCTTTAGGGTTTTTTTTGGTGGTTTCTTTTCCCTTCTTTTTAAGTGAAGTCAAGACCCAGCACTGCATTGTCTTCAGAGAACAGCATACTGAGACCAGTGACTAACTGGTACCTTGACAAGAATCCTAGCCCATTCTTCAGCCACAATAGTATCTTACATCTCCAGCTGCTATAAATGCTTGGGTGGTTCTTCCCCAGGACTGGGCCCTGCATGGTCCCTCCCAGGAATGACATGAGTCTTTGAGAGCAAATAGCTGAAAGGTCTCCTTCATTGAGTGAGTTAAAAAAATCACTGCTTGCTGATGTGTCTCTGCAGTTTGATTCCTTCTTCCCATTAACTCTCCCGGTGTTAGGTATCACATCATAAGCTGTCAGACTCTCTGTAAGAGTTTAGACGAACCTCTGGGGTTCACACCCTTGAAATGCTGCTGTGACCAAATTCTGCCCACCTGCCTGCAAGTCCTCAGAGGTCCTGATTTTGGCCCTGTGTAGAGATGTTCAGATACAGCAATGATGAGTTCAGCTTACAAGATGCTGTATGATCCCTTGGTCAAACATGCTCAGCTATGAGTTGAAGTGAGAGCAACAGCAGGTTGGTCAGTGATCCTTCCTGAGGCCCAGGCTGAATGCTTTCCCAGACTGCAAGGGGAACTAGGCTTTTGCAGCAGCTCAGGATGGAAGTTAATCTAAATTGCCTCTAAGCACCAAAATTGTCATGTGAAGTGAAGTGAGTGCTATGTCTGCTTTGCAGTGGCAGTGCGAGAGAAAGAATAAATTATGTATCCAAGGACTTTGGAAATACAAGAGTCAGAAGTGAGCTTAGAAATAGGGCATTCATGTCTCCCCACTGTATATATTCATACCACGTGCAGCTATACCTCTTTCATTAAAATCCCAAGATTTAGAGAGACTGAATTGCTGTAGGCCTCCCGGGTTCATTGAGGCAGATGCAATTTATCATTTAACCTTTCTAAGCAAATCTACCAGTTGCCAATCTTGGCTTCATTTCCTCATTCTTAGAACTGCTGAAGAGAAAGGTCAAATAGCATGAGATACAACAGTAAGCAAAGACCATTTCACTGATTCTGATTTTTTTCTTGAGAAAACTCATCTTGGGTGGGGTGCATAATCTTCCGTAATTTTGCTGCAATATCAGGTTAACAGAGAGGATGGAGTAGCTGCCTGCTCTGCTGTGTTCATTGCTATTACTTCCTGCAAGGTTGTCTCTGTTCCAGAAGGAGCCTGGAACTCATTGACTGATCAACAGAAATTAGCTAGGAGTGGCTGAGGTTCTTGAGCAAAATAATGAATTTTCCAGTATGACTCTGGCTATCCAGAAATCCTGGGCAGTGGTACAGCACACAGAGACCATCTTCCACTGCACTCGCATCCAGGACTCCAACCGCTTTAGAAACATGTGTGATTGACCCATATGCATGGCTCAAGAGTTGTCACTGGAGAAATGCTCCATCTCCGCAGCCTCTGGCTCTCCCAAAGGAAATGACACTCATTCCCAATGAGGCTGAACAAAACAGTCCTGGCAATAGGTTAGTACCAGCAGTTGAACAGTTTTGAAAATCTAGACTAAAATTCCCAAAACAAAGTAGTAACCACCAAGGCCTGGAACTTAAGCTGCATGGCTTTCCTCTAAGCTCATTGGCAACCTTGAGAGGTTTCCCACTGATTTCTGTGAGTTTTGTGGAGGGAGTTTCAGCTAAAACAAAGCATAAAGAGGTTGGGTTGAGGTCTTAACTTCATCCCATCCACCCTTAGATACTTAAAGCTTCAGTAACTGCTACAGTCAACTAGGGGAATGTGCCACTCCAGAAAGCAGATGAAATTGTATCTCTTTCTATTAGCTGTAGGTTGGCCTGAGAACTACCATTTAGGTCTTTTAGCTAAGTGCCTTACATTAGGCAGTCCTCCTGTGTGGTCTTGAGCAGTTTGTTTTCTCTGTACCTCTTGGCAGCTCTGAGATAAAGACAGTTTTATCTCCCCATGTATAAAAAAGTTGGAGGTCTTTGAAAATAAAGCTTTATCGAAGTACAAGGAATTATTATACTTCACAAAGCAAATCCTCTGTCAAAGAAATCCACACACATGGACTTCTGTCTCTGCCAGTCCCTCTCTTCTTTTCCAGTACAACCACATTACCACATTACCAACTGACTGTCAGTTCTTGAGCATCTTAATCATTGTTCATTCATATTTATTTCAGCTCCAACTAGTGTTCAGTCTAGAGGCTAAGAGCTTTCTGCAAGATTGGTTTCAAGTAGATACACACAGAAAGACAGCTGGGCAGCAGACCTATTTCCCTTCTAGCAGCTTTTGTTATGATTCTAGATGTGAAATCTGCTGATGGGGTGGAGGCTGAACTGATTTTCTGAACTGCCTTGTTCACTGATATGAAAACCTCCTCTCTTAAAATGAATCAGACCAAATCCTTATGACATTATCCCATGATCCAAAGAGTGGTTTTGCATTTGGCCACAAGAAGAGAGGTTTTTTTTTTTTTTAGCTCCATGGAACTGGAAATATTTCAGGCCATGACTCTCTTTATTCAACAAATGATACACAGTCATGACTGAAGAGACTCCTTATTTCCCTGTGGATTAGCAGATCAAGCAGTCTTATCTAATCCCTCTTCTAGCCTTTAAAGTTGGGACACTTTTAATTTTTTAAATTCTCTGCCAAAATCTATTTTTAAAGTTGTTATTGGAGTAGCTGCCAGATATGAGGCAAGTGCCTCCTCCCATTTGTCTAAGGGAATAAGTGAGTGGGATTGCACAGGCATAGACTGAATCTTCCAGATGAGGCTCCTAAAGCACTGTGCAGTCATTAGTGAATTAAACCTCAGTGAATCCTTCCTGACTTAGTGCTAAGTTCCTTTCACTGGTGGAAGACAAAGAGATGTAGGCACAGCAAGGGGCAAAAGTCATCTGCAGGGAGGATTTTGCTCCTTGAAGAACAAAGGGAATGAAGGTATATCTTGTAGACAGTGATTTACTCAAGGTAATGTCGTCACTAGGAGTCTTTCCATTGATCTCCTCAGTCATTACAAACATCATAATTAGAGCTTGCTGAATAAATTCATGAATGTGTATCGGTATGTTCAGCACCTTACCTTCTGCTATCAGTTTTGAGTAACTTGCTTGTTGGTTCAGAGATTACAAAGTGAGAAAGAGCCAGTGGCATCATTAGTCTGAGCTCCTGCATGCCATAGGCTTCAGGACCACGCTGAATTGCTTTTTCTTGGAAATACAGAGTAACTTTCAGGGAGATTGTTAATTATCCACCAGAAGCCTTACATAAACTGGTTAAGTACTCTCACTTCTAAAAAAACATGGGTTTTTTGTTCGTTTCTAGTCAAGATTTGTCCAATTTCAGTCCTCTATCATTGCTTTATTTATTCTCTGCCAGTTTGAACAGCCCTTCATTATCAAACCTATGTTTTTATATCAGCACTGAGAGACTGTGATAAGTCAACCCTTCACCTGATCTTTGTTCAAGCAGATTGAGCTCCTGGAGTCTTTCACTGGAAGGCATGCTTTCTAGTCCTTTAATCAGCCCAGTATCTCTTCTCTGTACTTTTTCCAATGTGTTATCATCCTTCTGGAATTATTCACAAATAACCTTTTCATTAGTCAAGCCGTTCTTCAGATGGTTGAATAATATTTGCCTGATGAATTTACAGTAACCTTCCTATTGGTTGGTTATATTTTTTGTGAATTGTTAACATGAACAGCTGCAAAGGTCTCTTCTCCTACAGCTCCACTGGCCACAGAAGACCTTTTCATGTGTTGTTAGTCCTTCTTCTGGACAAGCCAGTCTGCCATCTGCCATTGATCCCAGCTGAGCCACAGTGAGACACCAACATGCTAACATGTAAAAATGTTCCCATGTCTCAGGATTGAAAGGGGACATAAAAAACAGCCACTCTTGTTTCTTGCAGATTGCCAGAATCCGTTGGCATGCAAGAAAGTCTTAGAAAGAGATATTATTATACATAACCATACCCCTGAACTGGGGAACTCCTGAAAGAAAGGCATGTTTATCACCCCAAGAAGCTTCTTAAGTAGCTGCTTCAACTGATGCTAGTTACTGTACCTAGTGCTTTTTAACCTATAAATCCCATTGATTTATCTTAATTACCAGGCTCCATGGTAAATGATTGACATACTGAGGTATTTGTGAACAAACAGAAGGTTGGTGTGACTTCTGGGCAAAAATTCAACACCATAGAAGGCTATCATCTCTTGAGAACGTCCTCAGTCATTCTCATCTACATTTGAAAGAGCTAGATGCCCACAAGAAAACCGTGTCTATACAACAACTACACCAATTTTAGCTCAGCAGAGTATCAAGTCCCTTCTTAATTACAAATTAACCTGACTCTTCTCCTCGACTGTAATGTTTCGCCATCATTTGCTGCAGTGAAACAGGCTGTGGAACTTCCCCTTTAGCTTTTCGTTAGAAAGCCACTTGTTCAATTTCATGTTCTAGGCTTCAGCTGAACTCTCCTTTCTTGCGAGCACGTTTCCACTGAACACACAGCTTGGTGAAGACATATCCCCTTCCTTATCCTGCAGTCTCCCCTGACCCTGCTTCAACCAGATAGGCAGCTGTGGTTGAGTTTGCTTATGATCTCTCCAAAGCCATTGAGGTAGTACAGCCTAAACTCTCTTCCCTGCTACATGACACTCAAATGCCACCAACCTCTCTCCCTTCAAGTGAAAATCAGGGTCATGGGAAAGCTTGTGTCCTTGGGTCTCAGTGTAGTTTTGGACCCTTGCAAGCAGCTCTCAGTGCCATCAGTATGGTAAAAAAGAGCCTCTTTCTGCTGCTTTCAGATAGAAGTTCAGAAAGTCACAGCCACCTCCAGGCTTGAGCCAAAGCCAAAGCCAACCTCCTTTGTTCCCCAGACTTTTCAGTTTTCCTTTGATAGACACAAGTGCTCTTCTCTGTGCTTTTGCTCTTCTGTCTGTTTCCCCTTTTCCTTTTGTTCACTTCTCAGACCTTGGCTGGGAATCTGCAAGCTCATTATCCCTGCGGGAGAAGGTGTGTATGAACTTCTGCTTCATAAGTCACCAAGACAACGCTGGACCAAGGAAAGTGGGCAGGCAGAACTTAGGTGATTTAACCCCAAAATTTAAGACAATGGGCTTTCCTGCCATTGTTTTCTGTCAGTCTGCCTTACTGCAGGAGGCAAGGCACAGTGGCACAGTCTATCCTGCTGGCTAAAAATGCCCTAGAGGGAAAGGGAAGGGCCAAAGAAGCAGCGATTTGTTAACCAGGTGCAGCCACAAATGGAGCTTTGAGGAAGGGGACTGCAAATAACAAACTACTTCCAGATGTTCGAGGTCAATTCAAACATGTCACCTACTGGACCTGAGCTTGGAGACTTGGTAGAGATGGGGCAGATGGCACTGAAGAATCAGGGGAAATGAGCTTACACTCTCCTCAGGGATTTCTTGAAAGAGATGGTTCCTCCCTCACCTCTTCTGGTCTCCGGACTTTATGATCAGTGTCCTCAACTCTACTCTGCAGAAAGCTTTTGTATAGCCAAAAGCTGAAAAGAGCAAAGCAGAGGGCATGTAGAATGTCCCTGGAAGCTCTCTAGGAGTAGATTTTCTTTTATTGTTTTGCAGAAGAAAAACACATAAGAGCAGCAAAAACACAGACTTTCTAATGTGGAAATCTTGAGTCTGCCTCTCCTCTGCCAGTGCCTGCTTCATGTGATGCTGAGCAAGTAAGACACATTTTTAAATGCATCTCCTAGTTTGGGATGCTCCAGCTTCAAACATAATGGCCTGTGGTTAGGAGGTGCTGAGCAACCTTCAGAGTCATTACTTTCAAAATATTGAACGGTCAGCACTTCTGGAGCTCTTCACATCTCAGTTTCTTGGCCTTGGAAGTGATGACAGAGAGGATGGTGAGCCATTTGCCCTGGGTAGGGAAGGTAGAGAAGTCCGTGACTCATTACCTTCCTACACATTCCAGGGTAGTGCAAGTCACCACTAGTGAGCTGTTAGCCCTCAGGAACTTTGTGTGCTCCGGATCTGATGGAACTGAAGAAGGCAGAATCGAAGGCCACATCTGAAGTACTGCCATGAACCTCCCTGTGTCTCAGAGCTTTGTCAGCTTGCTCACTTGAAAAACTGCCTGCATGTCTCATAGGCAAATGAATCTGAAGGAAATGAGAAACCAACCTAATACTGAGGCAGGTAAATGTTCTTAAGTGCCACTGAGGGCAAAATATTATCATTACACAAACAGCTGCTATTTGTCTAAATCCTTCCCTAACATGTGTGGCAGATCACTTTGGTCATTTATGTTTCAGTTCTTCCCTGGAGCTTTGCCACAGGGATTTGGGCAGGAGTTCAAGTACCTGGCAGCTGGAACATGCCCCTACTAAGCCACCTAAAGACTGACATTCCAGGCCTCCCCTCATGGAGAAGAGCCTTGGTCCCCTAACTGAGCTGCAGCATCCTGAGTACAAAGCCTGTCAGATTTCATTGTTAACGAGTGAGGAAATAAATTGGCTCTAATTATTCTATGAAGAGCTTAAATGGAATTTTACAGAGAAGAAGCTTTGTCTAGAGATTATAAGAGGAGACCCAGGATTCCCAGGTTTTATTTCTGGTTCTGCTCCTCATTCATTGAATGGCCCTGAGTGAATGTTATATCTTGTTTTCCCTCCATCTGTAAAAAGGGGTGATGATATCAAACTTCCTGGCATAAGTGTTTCTAGACTTAATTAATCAACAGCAGTGAAGCAATCTGAGTTTTCAGTTGGAAGATGCCATAGTAATAATCAAAGAGATACTTCTAGCTGCCTTTGGTATTTGGCATTTTCATTCTTGTTCATGTATAGATGATAGCCCAGATGTATAGATGAGAGAGAACAGAGCTTTCAGTCTACTAAGGTGACTTGGCATTAAGGAAAACTGGTGTGGAACTGCGTAACAAAATCACTGAAACTGCATTTCTTCTCAGGCTGTGAAGAACAGACAGACAGACTTTTGCCCAACTATTTGTTATTCTAAAGATTTAAATGAATTGTTTTATGCAAGCAAATCTTTTTTGCAAATTATTCATCTCAACTTTTATTTGAGGAGTTTCTACCTGTGCAGAGTGATTGGCCAATCAACTCACATGGTATTGTGTCCACTCCTTAAGTGGATAAAACTCAGCCTCCCAAAACACCTTCCAGTACCATACCATCACGGAAGGAGATTCAGCCCCTTCAGTTTAACCTCCTGTTCTGAGGTCAGCTATAAGATGAGAACAGATTGCTCAGGGCTTTTGACAGTTGAGATCTGAAAACTTTCAAGGATGGTGACTGCACAACCTCTTTGGGCAATACTTGACTGTCCTCACGGTGAAAATGCTTTTCCTTAGAGCCAGCCTGAACCTCTTTCATTTTAGGTCCATTGTCTCTTGTCCTCCCACCATGCAGTATGGTGAAGAGCCTGGTCCTATCTTCTTGATAACCTCCTCGCAGGAACTGTCAGGTGACTGTTTGTTCCCTACAAAGCCGTCTCTTTTCCAGGCCAAACAAGCCCAGTTCCTTCAGCGTCTCCTCACAGGGCTCTAGACCTCAACCATCTTGGTGGTCTCTGCTGAACTTAGAATCATAGAATGTACTGGGTTGGAAGCAACCTTGAAAGATCGTCTAGTGCAAGCCCCCTGCAGTAAGCAGGGACAGTGTTACCAGATCAGGTTGCTCAGAGCCCCATCAAGCCTGACCTTTAATAACTCCAGGGGTGGGGCCTCCACCACCTCTCTGAGCAACCTGTTCCAGTGATCTACCACTCGCATGTTGAAGAACTTTTTCCTAATATCCAACCTAAATCTACTCTTTTCTGGTTTAAAAACTTTACCCCTCAACTACTGCTACATGCCCTAGCGAACAGCTCTTCCCTAGCTTTCATACAGGCACCTTTCAGATATTGGAAGGTTGCTATAAGGTCCCCCCAGAGCCTTCTCTTCTCCAGGCTGAACAACCCCAACTCTCTCAGCCTGTCTTCGTAGGAGAGGTGCTCCAGCCCTTTGAACATCTTTGTGGCCCTCCTCTGCACACGCTCCAGCACTCCTCCAATGTGTCAACGTTTTTCTTGCATCGGGGGTCCAAAACTAGGTTCAGTGCTCCAGTGCCATCTGAGTACCTAGGGAAGGGGGATAATCACATCTCTCAGCCTCCTGGCTATGACCCTGTTAATGCAGCCCCGAATGCCTTTGGCCACCTTTGCTGCCAAGGCACAGTGCTGGCTCATGCCTAGCTATCTCTTTGCCTGGATCCCCAAATACTTCTCTGCACAGCGGCTCCTCTGCCCATCAGTCCCAGCCTGTACTGCTGCAGGGGCTTTTCCTTCCCAAATGCAGGACTTTGCATTTGTCCTTGCTGAATTTCCGAAGTTTCCTGTCAACCCATTCCTCCAGCCTGTCCAGGGCCCTCTCAATGGCAGCCCTGCACTCAAGCATATCAATTGTCCCCTGCCACTTTGATGTCATCTCCAAACTTGATGAACAAGCACTCCATTACCTCACCCAGACAACTGCAGGACAGGCCCTCGGATAGACCCCTGTAGTGCCCCACTAGTTACCAGCCTCTGGGTAGAGCACGACATATATCCAATCCTCTCTGAGCCTGACCATCAAAACCAGTTTTTTACCTTCTGCTCATCCACCTGTCCAGACCATAACATCCTAACTTGAATACAAGAATATTGGGGTAGACAGCATCAAGCCTTACTCAAGTCATGGTAAAATGCCTGCCAAGAAATCACTTGTTTCCATGTTATGGTTTTCCATTTTACCTTTGACCAGGATTTCTTGAAGCAACTGTCTTTGTCCTTACATCCAACTCCATTCATGAGTCAGACGGGTCTCTGCATTTGACTGATGTAGCTACTTCTAGCCATAAGTTAGTCTCTCAAGTTTTCCCTTCTCCTGACTTTAAAAAGAGTTCTAATCTTTTTAACCTTTTATTTACCTAGTAAATGTCAAACATAGGGTCTACAGGAGATACAGACCAGCAACAAAACCATGCTACTTATGAATTTAGTTCTCATGAACTTAGAGAATGGATGTGAGTGAGACACTCCAGGAGAACAGGATTGGCTCCATGCCTGGCCAGTGTAGGCTTGGCAACATAAGCAGTATAGATCTAAGGCACCATCCACTGTCTCTATATTTAGGCTTTAAACTTAAACCGGATCTCCAGTTTCAATCATCACATCTTTCCTACTGATCTTCAGCCCTGTCCTGGGCCTGTTGTCCCATCTCCTGTTGTTTGGAGATGCAGTGCAGAGAGAGGTCTTCCCCTGCAATTGGAAAACAGAAACTGGGTGTGCTCTTCATCATCTCTTCTTGCTGGTAACATTATTTTTCTGATGAAGTTAAGAATATGCTCTGAGACCTTCTGGTGCAGAGTAAGGCCATGCATGCACAAAGGGAGTGTGAGTGTGTGTGACTGTTTTTAAATTGGGTTGGGGAGCTCAGTCCCTCTCATAGCCTTGAGCCATTCAAGGTGGATGGTGCCTAAGTGAGCTACTCTGCTGCAAAACTGGAGCCATCCTCCATGATACCGCAGCGGATGCTACTCAGCTCTGGTGCAGCCATACTCAAGACCGTAGTTTGCAATAGACACCACCATACTACCCATGCCATGCTGAGATATGTACTGACCTCTGCCTACCAGGTGAGAGGAGACTTTCTCAACCTTTGGTCCCTCATCTGTCAGAGATCTCCCATCCAGGACTGACTCTGGCTCAAAACAGTTATACACAAAGGCTGGCAGCAGAGCAGCCAGGACTGGTGCTAGAAGGCAGGCCTCCTCCCTCTTTACAGTACACAGATTTGCAAAATCTCACATTTGGGCAATTCTTCTAGCTTCCCCTTCTTGGTCAATGTTAGGTATGTAATGACACCCAGCCAGATAACTTAGAGGAAATTGTTTTATTCAGACTGGCCTGTCAACTCATGCCTGAAGCCCCATGTTGGGCAATGGGCTGGAGATGCACCTGTCCAGAAGTCAGGCAGCACCACAGCAATGAAATAAAGCACATGGAAATTACCATACGTGAAAAATGCAGAGGTTGGTGTTGCTGTCTGACACAGCCAGTGCAGCTGGGGTGAGCAGATGTCTGGATGTTGTTTCTAGCTGATCTTTCACCGAAAGTGCACCAAGGACGTTTGTAAACGTGCAGCTACCTCCCCCCAACAGCACTCATGCGAATGTCGTGGTAATTATTATATCTATTTGCCAAGAGGTGCTGTAACTAGCCTAAGGCAGTTCATCAGGCTGCAGCAAAGCCCAGTCTTGTGACTCCTGGATCCTAGAATTTTCTGTGCAATTAAAGACAGAAATCCTTCCTCTACCAGTTCTCGACACGGCACTGGGTGACAATCCAGTGATCGCCTGAACGGTTTAATGAGCCCTCTAAAGCCCTGGAGAGAATGGTTGAACTTCCTGCTGGATTTTCCCATCTTGTTTTCCGGCAGACAGAAAATCATATCTCTTTTCATGTTCTTAGCTGTGAATGTAGATGCTGCAGCCTGTTTTTAATGCCAGGGTTATTTGCCAAAATTGGGTCCTGCTGGAGTGGTAAGGGAGGCGATCTCATAATGCAACTTTCCTACCCATGCAAGAGTGTATTTGCGTGATGCACTGTCTTGAATGGGCTGGCTCTCCTTCCCTTCCAGCATGGCATCTGCACCTCTAGGTCGCAGTGTCAGACACTCTTTTGCCAACAGCTGATATCTCCCTGCGTTCAGGGAAGGGTCCTGCTCTTTACATGCTGGGGACTGCAAATGCTGTCCTTGCTACGGCTGTGAAGTCAACACTGGGTACCTGTTGTTACATTACCTGATGTAATGACAGTCAGGAAGTCCTGGGAAGCCCCAGGTGTTTACAACATACTGTAGATACCAGCAGGTGTTGCCCAAGATGTGTGGCCTACAGCAGGAGTGAGAAGAGCCCCCTTTGTCCTGGCTGTCTGCAGTGTCTGCAACCCACAGCCCAGACCATGATGCCATGGTCACATGGTCTGCCCTGGGCCTGAGAATTCTCATCGCTTCAGTGAAAATAATTCGATGCAATCAGTGGAGACATGGGGTTTGCAGCTTCTACACCCACCTGCACAGATACACACACTCATGCAACCATCTTCTTTGTGCCGCGGTTTCAGTAAGTGAGCAGACAAGTCTGCCTGTAAGACGGTGGTGTGTCAGCCAGTGAGGATGGTTACAAACGTGGTTTTCTCTGGCTCTGCTTAACAAGACCTCCTCCTGCTGCTTGGAACAATATGTCGTTACCACAGCATGACATCTAGTTGAGAAAAGAAAGCCAAGCACAATCCACCCAACTTCAAAACTTCCCCCTTCCCTTCACTAACAGATTTTTTTTCATCAGGTTCAAATTATTTGCCAATAAGTGCTGGAAAAAGACATTGATTTGGTTTGGCCTGGATTTATTTGCTGTCTAAAATCAACAGAAGGTATTTCTGGGAAGCGAACATCTGGGGATGCAAGAAAATTACATTGGCCTGTAGTAAATTTAAGGCTAGCTTCTTCGAGAGTTGGGCCATGGTGGTGGTTATTTCATACTACTCCATTGCGGCTCTGCTTTCTGGGCGGATGTGTCTGGGCTGCATGCTGTAATTTGAGTTTTTGGTGAACTGAGAGCAAAATCCCAGAAGCCACAGGCAGCATTACCCAGCCTTGGTGTGCAGGCTGGCTGGGTCACCTCTCTGCATCTCAGCCCATAGGTAAGGTGCACTGGGAGGGATGAGAGATAGATCCTTGGTTCTTGTGCTTGCTCTTACTCTTGTTCTTGAGGGACTCTGCTACGCGTTTGCAAGGGAGCCAGGTAGTGGATGGGTGTTGTACAGAACTTCAGTCTCCCAGTCTGTCAAGTTTGAAAGTTTTTCCAGCTTTCAATTTTGTCTAGAGTTTCTCTCTGAAGACTCCCCCCTTCTTCAAACAGAGCCTCAACTCTGGCTGGGTCCCAGAGATAGATACCAAATGGTGCTTTTTTCCCTTTCTTTTGCTCTTTCTTCCTTCTCGTGAAGCTGGCAGACTCTCCAAACACACATCCAACCAACGCACAGTGCATTCGAAAACAGGCCATCTGGCTGAACGCTCCTTGAGAATGAGAAGACAAGAAAAACAACCCTCTTGGAGCTGGCAGCCGAAAGGCAGGCAGCCCATACGTGGACTTCATCTCATGGTGCAATCCAAGAGCCATCCAATCCAAGGGCATTGCAAAAAAGCTCTTTCCTAATGAGCAGAATACGGCTGTCTCCAGAAGCAGCTCCAAGTCAACAATTTGAGTGGGATGCTGTAACTCTCCTCATTGCACATGTCTCATTAATTAAAGCCACTTTGGAAGATGCCCTTGACACCCCCGCCGGGGCTGCCAGCCTACCCTCCCCAAATCCTGCTTGCTGCTTTGCAGCCCCCTGCTGGGCAGGGAACTGCAGATCCCCAAGGGAAGGACAGGGCCATCAGCATCCAGCTCTTAACCGCAGACCCGACCCGTTGCGTCAACGGTGAACAGCTGCGCAGAGAGCAGAGCACTGGAAGGAAGTTGCACTCCATTTGCTTTGCTGTCGTTTTTCTCCTCTCTGAGTTTGGTAACAGCCAGAGTGCTCCAGGCATAAAACCACTCTGGGCAGGTCAGCAAGTGACAGGGAGGGAAGTGTGCTGAGCAGCCCACTATTGCAATTCGTAGCTATTTTTCTGATGATTAAGATCTGGGTTCACAAAATCAGGGTGGCTGAGATGAATGCAGAGCCATTAGTAGGTAAATCCCTCAACAGTAGAACTGGGAGCACTCAGTGAAACTAGTTGGAGTTTAAAACAGACCAAAGAAATTATATTGCATTAGGTAGAGAACTTCAGAAGTTGCTTGCCCAGCAGACTGCAGAGGCAGAGAGCATCAGCTGGCTCAAAATGAGATTAGACAAATTGGCAGAGAACAGGTCCATAAATGGACACTAAAGGGGACAGGCAGGATGTACGATCTAACATCCTGATCCAACAAAGGTGAATGCTGAGGAAACACAAGGGAAAGGGAAATTTCCGGGCCCATGTGCTCTCCCTGGATAGCCTCTCACCTTGCCCCAGCTGGGAGCAGAGTGCTGGGTGGGGAGGACCACTGCTCTGGTCCAGAAGGGCTGTTCTTCAGTTTTTATTGTAGGATTCTGTTCCTGTGCCAGCCTGATCTGAAGGTCATATGAACAGATTGTTGCCTCTTTAAATTACCAGAAGGAAGCTAGAATCTGATTTTTGTCCGAAAGCTGGATTTGTGGAACATATTTCCATGAATGTTAACAATCACAAGCCCTGGCTTAATCTGTTTGGTCTCCCAGTCATTACATTTCACACTTGGTGATTCATTTGACCCGTCACCTTCTTACTCGGGATCTCCTTGATTCTTCATATGCCCCTTTAGTAATGATGGGAGCAAGGACAGCTCAACTTTTGGCAGATCTTATAGCTATATCTCAGCTATGTGTGTATGGGTTTCCAATCGCTAGTTCCAGCTCTGCATATCTGGATGGCTATTTCTCAGGCTTCTGCTGTGGCTTCTTGCATGCACTTGTGTTTCCAAGGTGAGGGACTAAAGCTCTTGATCTTTTGACTTTGTTAAGAGTAGAGTTCTGTAAGTCAAAAATTGCTTACTTATCTTGAAAAATTATGACAAAGGACAGACTGCACCAATCCAGGTGTGGAGCTCTGAAGCAGGTGTTAGCTTAGGAGATCCACAAAGCAGGTAAGATCTTAGGAGTTCTGTGTTTCTTGCCACTAAGCTATCAGAGACATTCAGTGCCTCTTCCTTTTATTAGCATGCAACTTAGTTTTCCCCAATGGACAAAGGCGAGGTCTAAAATTGAGATTTTGCATCATTATTTTTTTAAACCCACTGCTTTATAAACTTTAGCAATGGCAGGGAGATGTTCCTAAACTGAAAATTCAAAAAGTGATTTAATGGAGTCAAATATGCCCCTTCTTTCATGCTGACTTAATTCAAACACTGTTCAGAAAAACTGAGGTAACAGTTCAGAAAAACCTAGAGGTAACAAGGGATAGAGACAAGTACCAAATCAGAACAAAGTGCAGAAGTGCAATTGCAAAATGTTACCAGAGAGAATGTAAAGTGTATCTGGGAAGCTTCAGTGTGGAAAAATGGGGAAAGGGATACAACAAATTAGAAGGGACCTCTGGGTCATTGACTTTGCTCCTTTGCATTCATGCTATTCCACAACTCATAAAGATCTGTCCTCAAAGAGTTAAGTTTCTTATTCCCATTGTTCCTCTTTGGAGGTTATTCTGAACTTCACTCTGCTGTTCTGAAAGCTTCTGATAGTTTGCAGCCTGAATTGATGTGTGACTAGTGTATGCCCATTTTAAGATCTTTCCTTTTTTTAAAGTCTAACCTGCTATTAGCCACTTTTAGTAAAAGTTTTAGGGCATAATTTATCTCCTACAAATATGTGTGTTCTGTTATGCTAACATTGTCCCTTCTCTTTTTTTATTTTTAACTTGCAGGAAAGCAGAATAATATGCAAAGAAAAGATGAAACAGATGTTTCAGGTCTATATTACAATTCAGACAGAAATTTAAATCAGCTGAAGACATCAGAACAAAATGCTTTGTAAGTGCTTCTGTGCTATCAGTTACTCAAGGGATAGTTACAGGTAATACGCCTTTCAGTACATATTGCTTCCTTTACAGCCTTTGATGTGATCTTGTGAAAGGTAGATTCCCTCCAGGAATGTGCTCTGGGGTCTGAGGCAAGTCAGCTGGAGCTCTGGGAGAGTGGTGTCTTCAGACACCGGGTTCCAACCTTGCTTGAAATGTATGTGTAAACAGCACTGTTGGCAAAGAGAATATCAGGATATAGTCTCATGACACTGAGAATACCAAGAGATTATCAGATGTGCTGTAGGACTATAATTTGTGCCTTATATTCCAATAAAATGAATTAAGTTTTCTTCAGGTTGATTCCAAAATTAGATGTAGAGAATGTCCAAACCATCACCAGTGAAAAGGATGCCAGTTGGACTACTTTTCTAGTGAAAAAATGGGTTTTGAGAGAACAGATATTTTCACAAAAAGTGTTTGCTGTCCTCCAAATGTGCCCCCTTCTCATAAACTCAAAAGCCTTAAAAGCAAAAGATATTTCATTGTTGGCAGTTTGGGGTTTATTCCCCTCCCTTTCCTGCGGCGTTTTCCAATGGAAAATATTCAAGGTTTGGGATTTCAGTCCTTTGCTGAAATGTCAACATTTTCCAAAGGGTGAAGGAGGGGAAAAGAGAAGAAAGGAAAAACATGCTCTGACCAGCTCCAGTAAGAGCCAAATGGCTCAGTCCTGGATTTGGTCAGGGAAGTATGCTGGAGGGGAGAAAATGGGAGTGTCTTGGTTCCACGCACAGCCTGGCTGGGCCGAGGGCTGCTTGTCACGATCCATTCATATGAGTCATCCCAGTCGACATTTTGCCAGGGGAGCATGTTCAGTGGCTTTTAAGCACTTCAGGTCAATATGTGACTTGCAAACACTGCCTTGGTGCGTGCCATTGCCACTTCAGCTCTCTGTGTGTGTGGGACGCACACAGGTACACTCTGCTCGAGTTCAAGTCCCCCAGTATTTCCATGACATCTTTAACTCACAGAGACAACAATAATGCCTGATGCCTATCCAGACCTGAGAATTCAGCTCTCCCCCATTCACAAAGGAGGAGAAAGGAGAAAAATGGCATGTGCCTGTAAATAAACATGATTGTCTGCGTCCTCTGCCAAGGTGATGCCGTCTTATGCTGTGCAATGGCTGAAATTTAGCCTTTGAAAGCCCTGGCCAGCTATGCATGGGCTGGCTCTAAGCAGGGAGAAATACTGGAAGAGCCAGATAAAGGCTGCTAACCTACACAGGCAGACGCATGCGCCATCCTGGTTCTGAGGGGAAAGGAGTGGATTTGTTTCCCCAGTGTGTTGCTGATCCCCAGCTGCCTGCTCAGCCTCTGGAAAGCTGTCCCAGCACTTGGGCACCTTCAAATATGGGGAAGACAAGGGCCATCTTTGCTTCTCCAAGGTGTCTCCCACAGCTGCAGTGGGGGAGCTGGTAGATGGACACATACCCAGGCTAAGTCTTTGTCCCCCTCTAGTGCCTTGACTGCAAAAGGAGTTTTCCGAATCCTACTGTCTCCAAGCAAGATGGTCATTATTTTAGGCCAGAAGGTTGAATCGTTTGCTTTCTGAAGGCCAGTAGGACATCTAAGCACAACTGGCAGGTCATATATTTATAGACACTCAGACATTATCCATTACCAATGTAAACAGTAATTAGGAGCTTGACTTTCTGCTCTAATAGGCCACATGTGCCTACTTTCCTCCCATGAAAGATGGCAGTCACAGGCTTCAGATGACAGCCTGTGCTTAGTCCTCCAGGAGACCCAGCTAGGGCCAGTGTTACCAGTGCAAAAGCACATGCTCCCCATCTCTTGTAACCAAACACTTGCTGAGTCACAGCCCAGTCATCCATACGCTTAGCAAGTCGCGTCAGCCATCTGTCACCAGCACATCCTCCTCACCACACTGTGACTCCACGGGAAAACAACAGGAGGCAGATTTACATTTGGTTGAAGAGCCAGGTTCTCGTGCCTCTTGGCTCTGAATAACACCTGGATTGCCTTCTAACCAGTGGTGAAGCCTTTGGCTCCTCTTAGTTTGTCAGGGACAAAAGTGACATTTGGGTTCAAACACAGAAACCTTTGCCTGACTAATGAGTGACTCGAAACAAACCCAACTCAAACAAGACATGGATAGCATTGTGCAAAATGTCCCTCCTACAGCCAGATCACCTACGTGGGCCTCCACACTGGTGTTCTTCCCCAGCCAGTGTTTAAAAAATAGCACCAAAACATAGGTTGCTCAGTTTCCTAAGGCCTTGTTCCACCTACCGTGTCAGTTAAAAGGCTGCAAGAGCAGCCTTGTTGTATCCCCTGTCCTAATGAAACCCTGTTTCCCTAGATTCAGCTGTGTGCTGCTTGAGGTGCAGCCTGGATTTTCAGGTTAGGCATTACCAACCAGATGAGGCACTGCCCAGGTATGTCAGCCAGCCAGGGGGGTATAAGCAGCTCGGAGTAGAGACTCACACAGGATTTCTCAAACCTAGGCCCCCACACTTCTTACCACAGCCTCCTCTGGGCTTCCTGGCCTCTTCTCTCATGTGCTTGGAGGTCTGTTTTCCCCATGAGCTTCCCAAGGGACACATCACCCATACCAGCAATCTGACCGTCCTACTTTATCCTGAGGTGATGAAAGAGTG
>NW_010163926.1:25102-26799 GCF_000695765.1 Mesitornis unicolor
TGGCCTTTTTTGTTCTGGAGGAAAAAAGTGAACTCAATGCCAGAGACAGATCCCAGGCTGTATAGTTCAAATTGCACTACAAGTACATAATTCCCATTTGTGTTTGTGTGCACGCAGGGCAAGGGTGGGGGTTGGTAGGGGGAATGAATATAAGAATGTAATTGTCATAATTTAATCCAAAACTACTTCTTGGAAGAAAAAAAAAAAACAGGCTGACACAAAACAGCATGTTCAGTTATAAACACCACATGAAAGAGCCCTATTATGTTCTACTTGGTAACTGACATCCAGCGTTAGCGTTCTCAGCTGCCCACTACTGGGGCAAAGGCCTTTCCAGCGCTCTTCCCCTGACACAAACAAAAGCCCCCAGCCAGACTGCGGTGCAGATACCAATTTCTGAGGCCACAGAGAAATGCCACATAGAAAGTTCATTATGGGCAGAGGAGGCAGGCTGGTAGACAGAGAGGCAGGGAGAAGATAGATAACCGTCTGGGGCTCAGGACGCTCCCAGCTGTGCTGGGCAGAGCGCACGCACATGTCCTGCAAGGCCATTAAAAAGTTGGCATGTGTTGTGTGAGCCACGGAGGGTTTTTTTTCCCCGAGATTTCCCATAACAGGCCAATGTATTCCCAGAGCGATAGGTTCTGCTGGCACCACGGCTGCTCCTCTTTGTTCAACTCGGGTGCTCAGCAGGTTGGAAGCAGTAGCAGTTGTCAGGAGTGGTGGTAGGGCTCTCAGTGACCTTCCCTTCTCCTCCCAGGCCTTCAGTTGGAGTGAGTCATTTGGTGTAAAGGAAGCACAGTCATTCCAGCTTGGATCCTCAGGGCTGCTTACTTACTTAACTCTGGATGGCACTGCACCCCCCAAAAAGCACCCAGCAACACTGGAGATCTGATACTTAACTGGGTATTTCTTCTCTCCCTCCAGGGGATTGACCAGGCAGTCATCCTTCCTGCCCATGGGACCAGGAGGCAACAAGGAAATATCCTCCAAATCCTCACTCTCCCCTGCAGTGGGGGTGGCTGAGGTCTCATCGTAACTAGAGGCTCCGCAAATCCTTTGCCAGAGTCGTTGCAATAGGATATCACAAAATAAATGCCTTCTGCTTGAAGAATATGTTTTTTAGCTTCACATTAACCTTTATTTTTTGTGAGGCTGGGTGGCATTACTAGCACCCGTGCTTACTGCTGAAGTGAAGCATCTTTGTTGCAGCGTGGGTGGGAGATGGGTTATCGTCAATATGGAGCAGATCTAGAGAGTGGCTTCTGTTATTTACTTCTTTTCAGTTCTTGTAGGATATGTGACACCCTTTAACAAAAATCCGCTAAGCAGAATCCAATTAAAATCTGAATTGTCACCCAGGCCCCCTTGGGAGATTTTCCTTGCTTTGCCAGCACCCAGCACACCATCACTTCATCGCTCTAGTGCTGTGTATCCATGGATGGGACCTCCCTGTCACACAAAGTGCTTCGTGGGGTAAGGTGGATGGAGCAAAATAGCCATCCTTTGCCCTGGTGTAAAAAGCATGCACCTGAACAGGCCCGATCGTCTTCGGGGTAAAGGCTATTTAACTGCTTTAACTCTCGCCCGAAAGGTGGAATTGAACCACTCTGTCGCTAGACAGCTACAGGTTTGAAGCCTGCACCCCAGACCACTGAGGGTCATCCGGGCAATTAACAACTTTGTATCGCCCCCCT
>NW_010163927.1:0-1113 GCF_000695765.1 Mesitornis unicolor
GGGGCAGCATTGTGGCTTTGTTCAGGTGTTCAATAAAGGGTCTTGGTGTGAGCCCCCTCCCCAAATGTGCATGGATGGGGACCCCCACATCGGGCTGGGGACCCCCATATTGGACAGGAGCACCCCAGGCTGGAGACCCACACATCGATCTGGAGACCCCCTCGTTGGGCTGGAGACCCCCACATTGAGATGGGGACCCCTGTATTGGGCAGGAGCACCACAGGATGGGGACCCTGGGCTGGGGACCCCCGTGTTGGACTGCGAGTCCCCGTGTCAAATTGGGGATCCCCATGTTGGGCAGGAGTATCCTGGGCTGGGGACCCCCGTATTGGGCAGGAGCACCCTGGGATGGGGACCCCCTGCATGGGGCAGGAACATCACAGGCTGGGGACACCGGTGTTGAACTGGGGAACTCCACGTTGGGCTGGGGACCCCCATGTTGAGCAGGAGCACCCTGGGTTGGGGACCCCCATTTTGGGTAGGAGCACACCAGGCTGGGATTCTCTGCATTGGGCTGAGGACCCCCATATTGGACAGGAGCACCCTGGGCTGGGCACCCCCATATTGGGCTGGGGAACCCCATTTTGGGCAGGAGCACCCTGGGCTGGAGAACCCCATGTTGGGCTGGGGACCCCTATGGTGGGCTGGGGACCATCCCCATTGGGATGGGAACACCCATATTGGACAGGAGCACCCTGGGATGGGGACCCCCATGTTGGGCTGGGTGCCTCAGCAGCTCCCAAGACAAGGGATGAAAGGGGCCATGGGGTGGTGGTGGGTGATGAATGGGTGACGGGGATGGGTGACGGGTGACAAGTGACCCATGACGGGTGACAGGGATGGGTGGTGGGTGGCCTGTGACGGGTGATCCGTGACGGGTGACGAATAAGAAGTGTGACGGGGCTGGGTGACGAGTAACTCACGATGTGAGGTGGGTGGTGACAGGGGGTGGATAACGGGTGCTGGGTGACGATGGGTGCCGGGTGACAGGGATGGGAGATGGGTGACGTGTGCTGGGTGACCCGTGACGGGTGATACCGAGTGACGGGGATGGGTGATCCATGACGGGTGCTGGGTGGTGCCGGGCGTGGGTGCTGGGTGCCGGCTTCGGGT
>NW_010163928.1:0-9770 GCF_000695765.1 Mesitornis unicolor
CGGGGGTGAGGCTGCCCTCGCCCGCCGCCGCAGCTGGACTCCTGCCTTAGCCTTTGCCCATCATTTATTTCCTTCCTCTGAAATAAAATTCACTTCGAGGAATGCTTTTTGCACCTCGCTAAGCCCCGGTCACCTCCCAGGCCTTGCCGCCGCGGCGGCTGAGAGGTGCCGCCGGTCATTGTCACCAGCAGCCACCGGGGCACCGCCACCGCGACGAGGTGGCTCGGTACAGCCCTTGCACGGGCCTTGCACGGCCCGGTACGGCGTCTTTGGGCGGGCCGGCCCTGCTCCCGGGCTTTATTGCCGCCCGGCCATCCCCGGCTATGTCACTAGATGGAGCCTGGCACCTGGGGTGCGGGCTGGCCTCGCCTTCGGGATGCTGCTGCCTGGGGGGGCTCTCCAGCTCCTCTTCTCCATTTGTACAAAGAGACGGGGGAAAAAAGAGCGCGTGTATAGGAAAACTGCATTGCCCCGAGCCAGCGACCAGACCTAAGCATCAAACAGGGTTGGGGTTTTTTGTGGTTTTTGTTTTGGTTTGGTTTTTTTGTGTGTTTGTTTGTTTTGTTTGGGTTTTTTTTCTGGTCTGTGCATGGACTTTTTCCTGTGGGATCCTCCCCAGGAGATAGCTCAGCAAGTGCACCAGGAGAGATGGAAAGAAGCAGACAAACACATTTTGGGTTGTTCCATGCTTTTTGCATGTCAGAAGCACTTTAGAGGATTGCTGCTGACTTTTCTCCTGTCCATCCAAACAGGATTACAGGACTTTTCCCATATCTCAAGAGAGAAAATGGGTACAGATGGGATTTAATAAAGAAAATAAAATCTTTCCCCCACAGGACACATTAAATAACAACTAAGTAAAACATAACCCCATGCTCCCAGCAACTTCTCTGAAACAACAAAGTTCCCAGCAACTTCAAGTACTGTTTTTATATTTTACTACCCGTTTACTTTCGACCTTTTGTGTGTACACTTACATCTTCCTCCTGTAAACACTCATACAAATAACTTTTCTGCATGAGTAATTTTAGCTCAGTGAGGCTGTGCAGATAGACATGGTCATACAAAAATACAGAGTCTTGTAGGATGGTGGCCTGCTTACACTTACTATCATGTGTAACTTATGGTACCAAAGTTAATCACATTGAACAATCAGTGGTTGAATGATCGGGGTCTTGGATTACAAGCTCCCTGGAGGAAGGGATTGTATGTATATTGCAAAGGCAACTGCTGATTTTGACTGTCCTTGGATTTTTTTGATAGCTAGCTTGAGACACTCAAAAAGGAGCCCAGTTTTCTCTGCACAGTTAATGAATAATTAATAAAAATCAGAACCACTTCACTTTCACGTGTCTCCTGCTGCATCCTCCAAATCATGGGCTGATTTGAGGAATTCTGGCCTTTCAAACATCACACAAGTTCACAATATTAAAAACCTAGTAAATAATACTAAGGCATCTGAGATCCTAATTTTTTTTTCTCTACAGAATTCTGCAATGTTATTACATGACTGCTACAAAAGCAGTTCACTGCCCTGCAACCCTGGGCCCCACAGCAGTTGTGCATGTAACTCATCCTGGCTACATACGCATTCTTCAAGGTATTGAGCACCCACCACACACAGAGGTTATGGTCTGAAATGAATCTGAAAGGCTTTTTTAGTTCATTTTGTTGAACTAGTGCATCTAAGTGAGTAGAAGCTGTTTTACGATTACTATATCTGCTATACTATAGTGTTAATAATAGTCACAACCATAAGTATACATTTTCTTCATCAAGAAGACAAACTTCTTCCAAGGGGGAAGGAATTGATGCTTGCAACTTGTTTGTTCATTTTGCCAGCATTATTATTCTCTGTGAAGATTAAAAACTGAAGCAGAAAGGGCAAATCATTTGAACTAAATAATATTTCAAATCAGTGAAAAAGCTGGCTATAAGTAAGAATTTCCTAACAACTGATGGAGAGCTATTAAATAAAAATAATTTTCATTGTTACTGTTGCTGATGTTATGTGGACTGATGTTTAAAGGTTTGTATCTAATAAAATTAAAATGAAAATTAAGCACTTAACTCATTTTTTTGAATGATCTCTCTTGTTAAAGGAAGCTTTCGATCTAAACAATTTGTCCAAGTTCCTCTGTAGTCAGTGACAGAGGTAAGTGCCTTCAAGTACTTATCTGAACAGGATAGTACCAATCTTATCTCAAAACAACTGTTCAAGAGATATGAGTTAAATAATATCTGGAGATGCCTATTTCTTTATTGGCTCTGGAAAAAAACCTAGATGATTAAGTCAGAGTAAATACCTTATTTTTAGCCAGAGCTAAACGAGCTAGTGAATCTCAGTGTTTTCAAAGTATAATAATAGTTGCAACACATGATTTTCATTTCAGTCCCTATTCCTGTCACTGAACTTTATCATTTATTAGCATCTTTTACCGAAGTTCAGTAGAAAGACATGTCTTTACATGTTTCTACAAACATATCGCGGAAAAAAAATATTTGCAGAATAGAAGTATTGTAGGGTGAATCACACAAGCACTTCCCATACTGGACCAGTTCTCTATATAAACAGAGCCTTCAGCAAGGAAATCTGGCAGTGTAGGACTTTCTGTTTTTATGGGGATGGAGAAAAAATACCCAAACAGGAGGAAAGTCTTGTAGAATAAAAATACCTCCTGGCCAAATAATACACAACTGCAAAAGCATTTTCACCTGTTGCAATGAATCATTTATTTCCATTGCACTTTTCAGCGTCCCTCTGTAATTTCTGCAGAACAAGAACTTCAGCTTTCTGTAATGCTAAAGCTAAAATGAATGTATTTTGGAAGAACATAACTACCTATATTTAAAAGCCAAATATCCAGAGATCTAGGAACATGCCAAAAAGATAACAGAGGGCTTGTGCATAACTAGGCAATAACATCATTGGAACCAACTGAAATGAATCCAAGGAAAGTTGCCACAAGCAATGGTCAGAAATAGGGCATGAACCCACCCATGAGTAGAAGGTGGTCATAGCAGGCTACCTTGTGGTGGAGATCAAAGGAGAAATTATGTGGGTGAGTCACTCAGGGCTGAGTGAGGGTCAAAATGTGATGAAGTAGGATGTGTTTAGAATGAAGAGACATCTGCTCAATAGTAGAACAACTTCAGAATATCTACAGAACATTGTGGTGAAGACTTCGGATATATTATAAGGCATTGCAGAAAGAGGAAAATAGTACAGAAAGTTTAAAGACTTTTTACTTCCTTTCGGGTATCTTTGGGATCACCAGCAGATTTAGGAGTAGTTATTACATAGAAGTGATTCAATATTACTTTGAAAAGAGGTTTGTAAGTGTTTTCCCCTTTTCTCTAAAGTCAGAAGTGGGAGAATTTCAGAGACTGTAAAAACCCTGAGGGAAGTAAGGTCCCAAGCAGAGCTAGAGGTGTTAGTGCTAATTCCTTTGGTTTCTTATTTCTGCTGTAGTTCCTGCATGTCATCCTAGAAGTGACAGCAAAAAAAGCGCCCTTTATTTCCCCATGGCAGAGGGCCAGCAGAACAGTCCAGTCCTTTCTCTTGCTTCTGGTAGAGATGAGTATGTCAGGCAAATGAGGGAAGGCAGAAGTGAAGACATAGTACACTGTGATATGCAGTTATTTGAGCATGGGGTTGTTCTATAAAGAGCCTTATCAGCACGGCACAAGTTAAAAACCTGCCTAAGAAGGAGAGGTTACTCCACCATATGTCAAGGACTGCTCTGCTTCCCAGCTGCTTCTGCAATCCAAGAGGCAGAAAGGTGACAATATTTCTCCCTGGGTTGTGAATGAGCGCAGAATTGAGATTCCACAGCTCCCGCTGCACGCACCCACTGACAGGATGTCATACGACGGGACAAGCATTCACGGAGTCTCTCCCCAGATAATAATACAGTATAATAGTCCCCAGTGAATTAGTAGGATCAAAATGCATCAGATACTTAAAGATTTTTCAAATGGTCAACTTCCGGAGGGGTTTCTCTTCTAAAACTTCTCTGCTAAAGAAGGTCAATGCACTGGAGAGGTTGCTGCTACTGTAATTTGTTGTTGCATGTGTTATTGCTGGTTATTTCCAATGAACACAACCAGGCAACTAATTTCAAATCCCTCTCACCATTCTGTTATCTAATGCTTTCTTAACTATTGCTATCAGTCAATGCATTCCTGAGGGCAATACTTAGCCTTGAATTGACTTGAAGCTTTCACGGTTAAGAGGTATCTTCTGATTAAGTCTACTCTAAAGCTCACAGAAGCCCCATCAGCTTCAAACAGCCTAAATGCATTATTTCCTCTCTGTAAGTCACTATTTCATATCTTGGAAATACTTACTCCACCTCACCTTTTCTGTGTGCTGTGAAATCCTTTGTCATTCTGGTATAGAAGAAGTCTTATTAATTTTCTGGGAACATATTTGGTAAGTAGCTTTCCAGCACTTTATTTACTACAAATCAACAAATTTTGAAAATACAGGCACATCATCTAAATATTTAATTTAATTAAAATACTTCAGTACCCAAGGCAATTGTAATCTGGCCTCTTTATGAAGGCTGAGATCCTAATTATTTCTTTTTTTTTTTTTTAATTTAACACAGAAAAGCGCAATGTTGCCAGATTATTATGGATGGTGATGTCTTCTTTAACGTAATCTTGCACCACAATTATTTCTTGAGCAAACCTGCATCCAGCAGGAGGAATTAATAGTGGTAAGTTTCTTTGCCAGTAGATTACATTTTCATTTCTAGCTTGAATAGGGAGTAATGCCCCTGGACTTTATTTTGTGCAATGTGTTTGTGAAAACCATGAGGCACGTCTCTAGCTTTTTTCAGAAAAGAGTAACTCTAGATCACTATCTTATCAATTAAAAGTCATATCCATAGAGCATTTATCTGTGCTCTTTTCTTGTCAGTGGCTAAATAATGTTGCCTTTATGACAAGTACCATCTCCTTTGGAAATATTTTTCCTTTAATAGACAGAGAATGGGCCAGTCAAAGAACATATACTACAAGAAGAAGGAAATAGATTTGTTATCAAAGTATTGCTTCAAATTCACAAGAGTGCACAGTCAGAGCTGTGGTCCTGTCCAAATACATCCAAAGGCCTGGAGAGCCAGAATTAATCAGGTAATCCTATTCAGTCTAATACAGTAACAATTCCCACGAAATCAGTCCTAAAGAGCACAGTAGGAAGCCGAGATGAGCAAGGACTTCAGCAATGAGAAAAATACAGCCACATTAAACCAAACCTGACTCTGGAGCAATTTCACTGAGTTATATCTGGGATGAATTCATTCCATAAAGTTCTAACTTCATTTCAATGGAGGTGAAAAATTGTCTTCTTTGTTAACAAGGACACTGAGCCAGGGGCTCTCAGGTGGTGATATTCTGGAAGTCAGAAGGAAGAAGAAGGGGCATGTTAGGGGTTTAGCTATGTATATATCTTTGGTGATGCACTGAATCTCTCTCTTCCTTTTCTTGAAGTCAGGCCTCCTACATATCAGGGAATGTGATTATAACTCTGCTTAAAAACAGACATTTTCTCCGTGCCTCAAAAGGGCCTATTATAGTAATCCTGATTTGTTGTAAAATTGATAACATAGAGTCTTTTAATTGTGAAGATTATAATAAATTATATTGCTAATAGTACTTGATAGGCTTCTTGCCATCTAAGTGTTTTTTTTAGCTAGAATCCTTTAGGCTTGAATGAGACCCTCTGGGAGAATTGTTATGGCTTATGCAATGTTGAGGATCAGACTACTGTATGGTAGCCCATAAAGGTAGGATACCTTTAAGATGTTCATCTGAGTCTTTACAGCATGCAAAGCTTACACACTGCAGGCGTCTCAGGATGATGATCCCACACAACTGAGTCATAGAGTTAGTGGAGCAAGCACATATGTTTATGCTAACAAATAGATGTTCTTTTTGTTGCTAACAAAAAGCTATGTTTCCTCATATCTGCTGTCATCTCAAACTCCTTGCTAGGCTTGCCTTTGTGCTTTCTTAGGGAAGGTTTGAGAGGTCTGAACTGCTGCAGAGCAAGAGACCTACTTTCTTTATTTGCTAAAGTGATGTTAAAACACCATTGTATTCTGCTAAAAGTTGTAAAAGGTTTTTAGTCCAGTCATCTTTTGATGAAGCTGGCACTGCTTTGAGAACCTTATGCTTGCTAATAAGATCCACAGATACTTGGCACAGTGAGGCCTTTGGTGGACCGAGGTGGAGAAGTACCCAGCAACTGATCATCCCTATACAGGGGACAGATTGCTCAGTCCTGTTAAGACTGAAGGATGGGAAAGGTAAGAATTATACATGTCTAGTGAACTTCTGCTCATATTCCACTGTAGACAGCTGTGAGGATTTTGGATTTGGGCTTCAAACACTTGACCATAGTCAGACAAAAGGAGTCTGAAGTCTGTGCTGAGTGCATTAAAACAATTTACCATGCTGTGGAGTAAAAGAGGTAGAAAGGGAGTTAAGGAAGCCAGCTAAGACTTACAGTTTTCTTGCTGCCTATTATTTCATGCTACAATCTGCTCCTTATCATTACGAGGAATTACAAGTCACCAACAGGACCGGATAGACTGTCAGAGATGTAAATGATTAGTGAATGCAGGTGAACACTGTGTCAAAGTGTCACTTCAGTCCACAAGTGCTTATTCACCTACTGTTATCACTTCTGATTACTATAATATTGCAGGAAGGACTCTTACTGAAACGATGAAGCCCTTTATGAAACAGTTCTGAACACATGTAAACTTTAAAAAGTACAAAGTTTCCTAATGGCATCATTTAAGGTTGTTAAGAATATTTTGCACACAGTCATGGTGATATCTTGCCTCCCTCTTCACAAAAACCCAGACTCAATCCTTAATATAGGTGACAGTCATGTTGGATGTTTTGACAGTGGCTTTACTCAAGAGGCAAGAGATGAAGATTATTAACAACTCTTCTTCCACTTGGAGGTCCTAGGAATTAATTTGCCAAAAGGAAGCCAATACCACACCCATGGAGTAGCTGCATGGTTTGCCATGAATCAGGAAACCAAGTAACTTTCTCCGCCGTTCCTTATTGCAGCTTCTTAACTAGTCCCATTTGCTACCACAAAACATGGCTGTGGGACATTTGGGGTCAAGAATTGAAGGGAAAAGGTTACTGAAGCATCCTGCCAATGTAGCTAAAAGTGACCTTTACTTGACAAAGCAGAAGTAACATGGGATCTAAAAGAATGGTATTCAAATAGCTAGTCCATCCAAAACATTGCATTTGGATTGATCCTAATCAGCCATAATTTCCTAGTTTAATGGCCAATTGAAAGGCCATTTGAAAGTAAGAGAAGCAGAACAAATCAGTATGGAAAAAGCCCGGATGGTCTTTAGAAAGTAATTCAAGTTTACTTAGGTTTTACACATCTGACTAGTGAGAAAAGGAGTAGGTAATAGATGTCTTACTCCAAAAGTAATTCAGATTCATTAAATAACTCATTTCAGTATGACATAAAATCTGAAGCATTGCTGAAAAGTGAAGTAAAATACCTTCATTAAAAGAAGGGATTTATCTATCTAAACATAACAGCAGTTATTAAATGGAATGTAAAGTTCCCTACTATCTGCCTATTGTGTTTGTTATGTATCTTGACCTGATGTAAGAAGCAGAATTAAACTCAGTATTTCTTTTATGTGTATTTACAAAAGTGATCAGACATACAGTGGTCAGAAAGATCCTAATTTAACATCTTTAAACCTTATTTTTTTATTTTAAATGCATCTTCAGTTTTTTTCATTTCCCTGGAAACAAAGTTCCTTAAACACTATGAGCCAAAAGGAAGAGCCAGGTTACCTCTGGTTCTTTCATGGCTGGAGGAACAAGGAAGATCCATGCATGACAAGAGGCAGGGACACTTCAGTTCTTGGAAGTGACCAAAGCAGATCAAAGTGCTGAGGATAAAAAAGTGAAGCTATGGTATCTCTCTCATATGGATCCTTCTCAAGTTCATGCACTCTTGAGTATGGATCTATTGATTTAAGGCACTCATTTTGCGAAGATATGTCCCCCAACTAATTCAAAATTTAAGCTGTTTCAGAAGATTTCCAGAGTGGGGCAGGAGTCCCTCTCATAGCTTTATATGGCACACCAAAGTTTCATTCAATAGTGAAGGTTCCCCGAGACCTGTATATTACTCTTTATCAGAGGTCTCTAGCAGATAAAGCCTGCAACAAAACAGCTACTGATCTCTGTTACTGTAGCCTTGCTAAATAGAAGATCTGCTATTGCTGAGCAATAGATGTCCCTTTTTCCATTTCATTGACTGATAGGTCACATAGCGCCATAAGTGCAATTTGGATTCAGTTAGGCAGATGTGTCATTGATTGTATAATATTGTAAAAGGAACTAGCCAATACTAATGAAATAAAGGGTAACAGAACTATAAATGGACCCTACACAAATCCTTCCAGTACCAGTATCCCATTCTCAAAAGACAGTAACCCCCAAATTAACTTTTTACTCCAACACGCACACAAACAGCACTGGCAACCCTTTGCACCCTATTGGCAAATAACAGTGGTATTAAATTCATTGATTAATCATTCACCTCTTGACTTAGATTTCCTTCAGAGTTGCATTTTAATTCTCAGTTTCCTGAGAAAGGTAGTGACAGACTTATCAGCTAAAGCTTTTGCTGGTAATTTATAACCCTTGCTACCTAAGTCCCTTCTGCACTGACATTACATAAGATTTTCCAGTTATGATCTCTAATCAGTACTTTGTACTGAAAAAATATCTTACAATTTGGTTAATGCGGTGGTTCGTCATGAGTATTTTTCATATTTCAGTCTGACTTCACCATTTGGTACTGAATAATAATAATAACAACAACAACAATAACAACCAGCACCAGCACCACCACCACCACCACCACCACCATCATCATCATCAAATAATGTTCAGAACAATATTGTGAAAACTTTGTTAAGAAAAGGAATGAAGGTCCAATTCTGACTTTCATGGAAAAAATTCATTTACTTCAGTGGGCCCAGTCAGACATTTGGCCACAGTTCTTGGTAGTAAATTATTAGAGTATCAATTAATATTTATAGTTTAGGCCTGTTAAGGCCTTGTAAGAATGAAGGCTCCATTTCGCCTCACATTTTATGTGCAAGAACAAATAAGCAAAAATGTAATGTTTTCCCTTACGCTTCCTAGCATAATGATGCATAGACAGTGAGTGGATTTTACATTCTCCCAGCCTGTACATTTATTCCTAGAGACTTTTGCTCATGTTACTGATGTGAACATGCATGGCTACAGTTTTTCCAATTTTAGATCAATGAGCCACACAGCAAAGAGCATCGAGTTGGCAGGTCCTCTGCAATCATCTGAATGAAATGAAAGGGAGCTCAGTTCTTGGCTCCAGTTTTCTGTCACTCCATTGTCATTCAACAAAATGGACCAAAGAGAAAAGCGATCAATCTATAAACTCGTGAAGCCTCAGTCTCCAGCTGTCATCAGCTTTGAGCTCCCTTCACTGATCTTATCTGTTACAGAGTGATTGAAAGTAATTTGTTTTGGTTGAAAGTAATTTGTTTTGGAGAGTAATTAGATTATCTCTTGGGGGGTTTCCTACCTGGTGACCCAGTGTTTCTCCTTGGCTTGCTGCTCATTAACATCAATTACCATAGAGACACTCTTCAAAGGAAAGCTTGTGCTGCCCAGGGTGGGGAACCTATTAAGAAATATGCTTCTCATTCCTG
>NW_010163928.1:9801-30875 GCF_000695765.1 Mesitornis unicolor
AAACCTTCTGATGTCAAACAATTATTTGTGGGTCAGACACATACGATCCCACTGGGACTTAAGCCTTTCATTTGCCATCTAGTGTGAAATGCTTAGTAATTAGGAAATGAGCGAGATCTTTCTATAACGGTATATATTAATATGAATGTAACAGGCTCAAGCAAACTGCTCTGTAACATTTGTGAGCATTTATTAACACTGCCAAAGCAGTAAGGTAGACTGATAGGCAGGCTACTCTGCAAAAATACAAATTCCACTCTTGCAGAGGTACTGGGATGGCAAAGAGAATATATCTCTGTAGAGGAAAGTGCAGAGAGGGTCAGAAGTTTATGCTTTGACTCTTGTCCCCAGAATCAACTCTTTTTAACTGAGACAATACAGTTATGTATATGATACAGCACTGGTGAGCATCATAATAACACGAGTATCTATTTTTTTTCTGTAATCATGTAAGCTCTAAATGAGTCATTGCCTGTTGGTGACATTTACTGGTACTGATTACATCATCACTACTATGCCATCCTACAGAACATCACAAACTAAACAAGAACCATAATGATCTACCTTTTGAGTCCCATCTCTTTTTCAGACACAGCAAATCTGAGCAATAAACCACCCCAGTTTTGCATTAATTTACAGATATTCTGTCTAAATTTTTCTCTTGTCACATCTGATCTTTGTGCTGCTCAGGCAGTAAAAAAAAGGTTATAGAGGGAGCAGGAACTTTAAAGGTAAGGTTTGGTGGTTGGGGCTTACCTGGCTGTGTAGAGGTCCTAGTGTCACCTAAAAGCCCCTGGGCCAGCCCTGGGTGTGCACGATGAGCTGGGGTTGATAACAGGGAAGCTGGGGGAAAACCACGGTGAAAATGTCCTCATTCTGCATCTGTTGATGGCTACCTGCAGTTGTCCTGATCCCCAGGGAGAGGAGTATAAATTGGGGTAGTCCAAGAGTCACAGTGAAAGGGAATTGTCACCAATTGTCATCAAACTAGTCAGCTTGTAGTCATCAGTACCCACTCTGTTAGGTGATAGCAACTGTCATGTTTTAAATAAGTGCTACAAGGCCTTTAAATCTCTTTTCTGAAGAGCTGCTAAATATTAACATCTGAAGTAAATAGCACTGATTTTTTTCATTTGTCTTGTTTGAGTAATTAGGTCATTATATGTGAAAGTGATTGTTTTATGCATGCCAAGAGCAAATAATGAAGACCTTTGATGAATCCAGTGAGTAGCATGTAAATGTGGGGAAGGAATGCAGAGGCAACTGAATGACCTTTCTAAAACAGAATTTCTTCCTGCGCCACCATTTTTATCTGCATTAAAGTCAGTTAATGCATTTACTTTTTCCTGCTGTGTGTATTCTAGTTGATTCCTCGATGCTTCCTTCTTCTAATAAAATGCACATTGTCCAAAGTGTTTGCAAAATTCTTTAAATAGGCTACTGTGAGCCTGTTTATGAGCCAGCCACTGGCTGCCTGTATAGAACTAAACATTTCCTCTTCCCATAGTTTTCAAGGAGCACTTAGAACTTAAATATTTTGTCAGACTGCATTTATATAATTTTGATATTAATTCTGAGCTATGGATGGTCTTTAGCCACCTCCCCAGCCCCTAAAAATTAAGTTAAATGAAAGTAAAAAAACCATCTAGTTTTATTGCTTGTGATGGTGTTAGTTAAAATATAAAAGACAAGGACTGAACAAGCAATGGAAAATAAACAACCTTTTGTTTCTCAGGACTGATCCTCACAGGAAAGGGTGGATCGACTGTTTCCACTTAGCTGCTAATGTGAGTGAGTACAGGACATTACAACCCCCTGAAACCAGATTGACTCCATGGCACTCAGATTATAAATCAAACTGAGTAAAGCAAAGAAATGGGAAATATGAAAAGACAGGCAATTATTTTGTTTTGCAGGCCTTTCCTTTGAGCCCAGGGTGGGAAAAGAGCTGCTTGTGCCTGTGAGCGCCTTTGCCAGCATGCACTGATGCAGGTGCAAGGGTACTCAGCAGAGGGAAGGTACCCTGACCCCTGACGATGTGGCTGGTGACCTTGTAATCCTGTCTCACATCTTCTGGCTGCCAGTGCAAAATAAAAATCAGTCCTTCAGCAGCACGGCTGGTTGTGAGAGTGAGGATGCCACAGGAAAATTAAGATATCCTGAAGAAGGAAGCAAATGTGGCTGCCTTGGTCTGGAAGGCTTTGTGGGAGGAAAGAGGAGCAGGTGGCTGAAGGCATTTTATCAGACACGTACTTTGCAGGGGTACTTTTGCTTGCAGGTGTACAGCTCTGTATGCACTACCTCTCATTAACTGACTATGGTGATTTAGAAGAAAATGAATTCAAATAGCTAGATTTTTGTGTGTGTGTGTGCAATATGTCAGTGGAAAAAGGGCCTGTTTACAGCAGTAGCTTAGCATAAGTCAGGATAAATGGTTTGAAGGAAAACTGATTTCCCTCCTTGCTGAACTTTACTTTGGTTTTTGGAGTAAGTGTTATCAGAGCACGTGGACAGAATTCACTTTGAATTAAACTAAACCTGAATATGTTCTCAGTGAAGTCCTCTGAAATGCTGTTAACAGCTAGTGGCCATTGAGTCCATGGGACCAGACTAGACCTTGCCTGAAACAACCTCCTTGAACTGTGTACAGTGTGGATACTAGGTCCTCAGGACCTAGGGACAATTTTGAGACAATTCATGATACTTACCATCTTTTGTTTTCTTAAATAAGAATTCATTTTTCTGTGCATGGCAGACAGCAGGTCCAGTAAATCCAAATCATGACATAGCATCTGATAAACTTTACTACAGCTTTCATTTATTTGCTCAGTGGAAAACATGGTAATGTGTTATTGTGCACATGAGATGCTTTGATTCTGTCCTTCATATCCCACTTCACCCCCCTGCCAGCTTAGGCTAACAAAGTGAAGAGTGTGAACCAAACTGCAGTGAATTCTTGCACTTGAGCTTTTATATCAGTCTGCCTACTCTTGGTGTGGGCTGAGCTCTGTTTAGAAGGTGATTTCTAGCCCTTTGTTCTCAGGTTTCTGAAGTGTAGGTCTAAGGAATTATGGAGGGGATTATCATTGACTTCTTTTTTTCTTGTGGGAACGTTACCAAGGTAGCTATGCAAAGCAGGTTGCTAGATAAAAAATAAGCCCTAAATGTAGATCAAAAAGGATAAAGTCTGTGGCAAAATATCCTGAATTTCCTCTTGGGAAAATGTCAGTTTTCCCAGCCAAAAAAATGCAAATTGTACAAAGACATAATAGCAAATTGAGGCAGATCACATATATCAGAAATCTTGTGGGCAGATGCTTCTGTTTACATCTGGCTTGCAGTTTTGAGAGTTGTCAGGGATCATAGAAGATAGAATCAGAGTTTAAAGAATGAACCTCCTATCTGAAATGTAATACAGCAAATAGGAGCTAATTCTGAAATTAATTTCTCATCCATGGGATCACAGGACAAAATAATTCCTTAATGGCTTTGTTAAACTATATGGATCTTAAATCTTCTGTCTACAGAAAACCTATGTCCCTTTGTGATTCTCTGCTATAATAGTGTAAGAGAGGAAAAGATGGATACAGAGGTATCCATTGGGACAGAGGTATCCATTTGTATTTTTAATCCACTGAATACATTACAAACATAATTACCAAATCATTTTCTGTGAATACTATAGAGGAAAAATATTGTTTGTTTGGATGGTTGATCAGGAATGCTTTAGAAGCAAACTCTGAGTCATTATTAAATGTGTAGGTTACTCACTCAAGGTGCAGAAATGCCAGGGTATGAATTAGGGAACCACTCACCCAGAAGAGTAGGAAATACCATGCATGTGCACACCCTACAAACAGAAAGTGTAACAATTTTTCTCTTTGAAACAGGTACCAGTCACAATCCTAGATTCATATTAGAAAGTGTCCACTGGCTTCTGTTTGTGCGAGCAATCACAGGTTAATTAATTAATAAAAGTAATCATCTCTTTGTGGGCAATTTACAAAGCCCCATTTGTCACTGTCATGGCACATTCAACCATCCTGAGCTAAGAAGTGACTACTTAAGCTCCAGAAAGCAAAGCAACCAAATTACAAAATACTAAATGCAGTTGCAAGGGGTTTATCAGCTCCTGTTTCCCCTTATTCTGAGATTTGAGCGCTGCTCTTCTTCCAACATTGCCAGTTTACAACTACAGATTTTGCCCACCGTACGTCTTGATGACTTTGCTGCGTCTGCCTTTTCCTACTTGATGCTGCTGTATAATCCCATTCAATGAACAGCAGGGCTGCGAGGGATCCTAGGGACATGAGCAACTCCTAGCAAAAGAAAATAAAATGTCAGCACCCTCTTTATTTGGATGACAAAATCGTCCTGTACTAGCTGGTTCATTAAAGGGATGTTGCAAGATAGTAATTACAGGGAAAATTCAGCTAGTTTCCCTTTGAAATACATAAAGGTAGTGTTCAGGTAATGGTTCTGGATGTTAGCTCTTTTGATGTTAGCAGGCTTTACACTTACACATCTGGAAGCCTGCACACCTAGCTATAAACAGACGTTGCAGCTATGTTTCACAGCTGGCTTCACAAAAGATCAGCAGGACACACATCACTTACAAACGCCACTCTTTTTTTTCTTTAGCTTGCTTGAAATTGTGTGTTGTTAACTTGTTACTTGCTTTGGTGATTGTTTAATTCATTTTCTTTTCACTTACTTTCAAAGAATAAGCAATCCGGCCCCACAGACTTTGTCGTGTTGCTATAGGAATAGCTGGGGCTGGGGACAGGCATTTGTTCTTGGAAGTCAATTCAAGACCCACTGAGGGGTGCATGAAGGCTTTGCTATGGTGCTGAATGCTCCCAGCCCACTGTGAAAGAGCTGAGGATATCCTGCCAATCAAAGGAGACATGGTAGGGTCAGTTCAGACGCAAGTCTTATTAATTTTAGTCTCTCTAGCCTCATATTTAATTATCTTTTACTTCTAGATTCAACTTCAGTCTGTATGAGGAGTAATAAAATGTCATTATCATTCAAAAACTGCTTTATGGAAGCAATGTCTCTGGAAGACTCCTTAGTGTCACAGCTCAAAAGCAGTATGCATGTTCTTACCCAGAAATGGGAGTAACCATCATTACTTTTTTAAAAACTTGGCAAAAAATGCCATTGTATTTGAGATACTGTTTGATTTAGAGAGTTGGCCCAGTTAAGTGCTGAATTGGTCACACTGCCTGGTGCCAGCTACCCACCTCATGAATAAGCAGGTTTATGGCTATGGTAAACATAAGAGTTTACTACTTAGGACATAAGACCAAGGATTTTCCAAATTCACAAATTCCCTGCTTTTTAATTTGGTCTCATGTTGAACTGTCAGTGTTAGGGTTTGGATAAATCCAGAACCATGGTATTAACAACCTTCAAATTTTCCATTATAACTGGAAGAGTATGTCTGTACAGGCTTGCAAGGAGGTAAGTGTGGCTGGAACAAGTCAGATTGAAGATGAGTCTACTCCAGGATACCACCAGTTTGGTAATGGTTGGCTGCAGACACCTACAGAACAAGATAAAAAGGATCATATAGAGTCATTTTTCCACCTCTAGCCGTATTTGTCAGAGGGACTTTTTGAAATGAAGGTTAAAATCAGGATCATTGTACTCAACAGCTTACAATAGAAGTAACGTTTTACTTGACGACCACAGCTCTGGTATTTGCAGGGAGCAGGAGTTCTGAGACCTCCCTCTCACCCCACAGCAGCCTTGGCAGGGGGCCTTGTCCAAATCTACAGAGTTGAGGTGTAACTTTGTTCTGTAAAATCTTTGGTATCCTGTGCACTCTTTTGTCTTTATCCTTGTGGCTGCTAATAAGTTTTCATTATGGTTTCAATTGAGGTGCCCAGTGCAAATTATTTACTGATTTCTAGCTTTATTGGTCTTCCTTTAAGCCCTTTTGAAAGCAAGCACCACAATTGCCATCTTTCTTTCCTCTGATACTAAGGCTGATGCAAGCAGTAAGCTTCATATCCCAGTTAGTAGTTCAGTGAGTCCATGTCTGAGCTCGTTTAAACTCTGATGCCCTTTGGTGAATAACACAGGTAAATATCCTGTGGTTAATTACCCTGTCATATTTACCCCAGGATAGAAATAGAAAGAAAATAAAATGGACGGGCACTTACACAATTAAAACATTATTTATGTAGAGCTTTTAAATCAATCTGGCAAAATGTGTAACAGGAGTTCATCAGCTCATCTCTCGTAATACGCAGTTTGGTCTAAAACCTTCATTTAATAAACACTTTTACTACAGCAGTGCCCACTCATTGCATTTTTTTAATAAGCACAGAAATTAAGGAATCTCTCATTTTATTCTCTAATTACTTAACAGTGGAGTACAAGAAAGTGTTGTATCTCAGACACAACAGGTTTCTGGACAGACAGTTCCCATCCAAGTCCATCCGTCCTCCCTCCCTTTCTCCTCCCTAGGAACACATTCCTGCAGAACTGTAGTTGAAATCGCTTTGTTATTTTCAGCGTGCTCTGCCAGCTTGCTGCCCATGCCATGACACAGCATTCCTCCTGCTTTGTTTGGGCTGCTCTGATTTGGAGCTGACATTTAGCAAAATTGCATTAATGTCTCCGTTATACAAGACTCCTTGTTGAATGCAGTTAGCTGAAGTTGCAAGTTTTAGACACAAGCATATAAGTGGGGCATCCAGCTATGAATCCCAAAAGGGCGCTCCCCTTTTCCTTGGGGGTGTATGGCTTGTTTTGCCATGAAGCTCGTCTTGGGCATGGGTTGCAGCTCTGAGACAGCTGGATGGGGCAAAACCATTTCAGGGACTGCCATTTACCTTGGCGTTTCAGGCAGCAGGCAGTGTGGGGAGGACTTTTCCAAACCCTACAAAGACCCCCATCATGTACTTGCATGAAGCTGAGCTTAGATTATTTTGGACTGATTATTTTGGTATACCTACTGGGGGGATGTGCTGGGTATATTTCCTTTCTGGCATTTGATTTAGGGCTTGACTTCACTGAAGTCAACAGAAGCTTCCCTACCCACTTCAGTAGACCTAAGTCAAGGCTGCAATACAACGTATACAGCAACTAGAATGTATATAACTGTAAGTCTGTGTTTCTCAGTCAGTGCTGATACATCTTGAAAATAGCAGCAAATGCTCTTTTAAAGCCATCACAATAAAAGCTTTTCACAACAAACCATCTACTCTGCCAAAAGAGGCAGCTTTTGTTAATAGAGGCTTATAGGTGTTAGCTGGATAGGTGAACGGTATAGTAAATGTTTGCTTTCTGCTTAGTGAATGTCTGTCATAGCTCTGCTAAGTAGTCAGAAACAAATTATGTGTGAAACTCAGCATCCCTTTCCCTCTCATTCTTTCTCTCTTGTGATTGGTATTTGCTTATGCAGCTCAAGTCCTTAATTTAATTAACAGGAATATGCTTATTTTACAAATTATAACCTTGTAATCTCCTTAGCAGGAAAAATAAGGAACATTTTTACCACAAGCTATACTTGCTTCACATCAGTTTATTACCAACTTTGTTGTGGCCTTTTACTTATTAAAAACTAAATTAATCTTTCTGATTATTTCCATTAACTTACAAGTGAATTTTATTTACAGAAAATAGATGGGAAAGCCACAGAAATATCCTGAAGCTGTGTGTCATTAAACACTTCTAGAGTAGCTGAATTTCTCAAGTGCTTGTGTCGATTATAAAATAAATTAGTATTGACTGTTTTAAATATTTTCTTTATCAGAATAATTGAGTGGATTTTCCCCTGGTGTCACTGTTTTGAACAAAGTTGTGAACTGTACACTTTGGTGGAATTTTATAGATCCCTATGAAAGGTTAAAAAATGAATATATATTGATAGCTAGCAGAGGTATTTTTAAGTATTTATATCTGTGTTTATATCTATATACACATTCATAGAGCTGTGGCTGTTGTATTTTTTGGTGATCCTTCGGCACAGGGTATAAAGAACCCATGCTGGTTGTGCCCTAAATAAGAGTTTATGAACGTCAGTTCATGCACTCTTCCCTTTTATCAGGAATATATCCTTTAGTGCACTCCCACCACCAACATAAAGAAATATTTTTATTGATGGTCACATGTAAAGGCAATTCTGTTAACGCAGCAACTTGTACAGGTGAGTGCCCGACCGTGTTCCTATGAAACCAGTAGACATCTGTAAAGCCAGTGAGGCTTTCTGCAGAATCAAGAGGACAGCACGTTTGATGCTGCTATGAATTGAATCAGAATAAATTGGCAAGCAGATGCGTATTTGCTTCCATACTTTTCTTAATTAACTTTTGGAGAATGTAAACAATGAACAAATGCAAACTTTTACTGCATTATTTTCCAAAACTCTAATGGAAAGAAACCTCAGATTTATGCCACCAGGAGAAGTGAATATGATAATTTTCAACCTGCAGCTATGGTACCCACATGAACACATACGACTTTTTATTAAATGCATATATATTCCTTCTTTCTGCATGTGTTCACCTTTCAGGGTGCTGACTCATCTCAGTTAAACTATACTTTTACATTGAAAGGTTGGATTAGATGATCCTTGTGGTCCCTTCCCACCTGATATTCTATGATTCTGTGATTCTGTCAGAGTCACAACAAGGTGATTACAGCAGAATATTTCTGTGACTGTTAATCTGCCATTCAGTGTGGGTCATTGAATGACTGCACTGGTACCCTTACGTATTTTCTGCAATCATTCTGCAGAAGAGCAAGAACATTTGTTTAAACACCAAGCTTTAAACTAATAATATAGAATATGCTTCCAGGCATATGCATTCCCTCATTCTGCAAGGCCACTAATTTGCACTCACCTAACTTGCAAGCAGAAAGTATTAGGAGATCCTTGTTCCACCAGGTAAAACCTGAGGAGGTATTTGCTGATTCTTCAGCCTTTCTTCAAAAGATATTTTAACTAATCTATTTTTCTGTTCTTAGTTTTGTTGAGGTTTAAAGGGTCCAAATAATTCCTAACAATAAGCACTAATTATTCTTCTAAAGCATAGGAGGACTTTGTTTAGAAACATGGTAATTACAGTCAGATTTCTAGTGTCACATTGTCTTTGTGATATTTATTTGATAAAATACAGTGTAAAAGCCTCAGACTGAAATGAAATGTCTCAATCTTTAACCTCAGGAAGTATTTTGATAGATGTCCAACACATTAACCATTGTGGTTGCATTTACTCTTTTGTTCCATATTTTCGACTAAGATGTATTCCAAAATTATAACACTTACTGAACAAGCTCTAGTCTAGTACAGCCTAAGGAACAATTGCATGAAGATCTTCATTCCATGTAGTCACATTCTTTGCTATTTACTAATCATTATTACAAAATATTAACTCCACAAGTTATTTGCCAAGGCATAAAATAAAATGGTGTTTTACGGCTAGAAGACCTATTTTATATTTTAAATTTTGTATATATATTTAAATGAGCAAAATAAATTACAAGACTTAGTTTAAACCAAGTGACTGTCTTAGATGTGACCAGTATTACTAGAATAAAGACTTGTGGAAGAAGCTACATTTCTGAACTTGGAAGTCAAAGACTTTCAGTTTATCTTACTATGTAATTTCTTAGGTTTCCATTTATAGATCTGACCTCAGCAGTGTTTCTGCATTCAAATTCTTTAAAATACAATCACTATTTAACACAAAGCTATGAGTAGAGATTGCCATCTATATAGATATCTTTCTCTTAAAATACTCTTTGCTTTGATTATTCCATCAAGGCATACCTTCTTTGCACGGCATAAGACTATCATAGTTACATTTATAACTTACATAGTTCTATAAATACTTAAGTGCTTTTCCTTGACCACCCTAACCATGCTAAAAAACCCTGGGCTGAATTGCCCACACTATGATTGCCAAAACAGATATGATCCAGTGAATCACATCTGATAAGATATCAGGGAGCACAGAGGACCAGTTTTTTATGCTTTTCTGGTTGGTAAACTGACACTTGATGGTCTAATTCTGCTTCCATTATGGTTTGTGGATAATACACCTTGCTTTTCAGGCCGATGCGTGCGTTGAACTTTTCTCTGATGTAGCTAGACCACCGCTTGCTGAAAGCTGGTTTGGTTAACTCTGCAATTCTCAGTCACTGGGGAGATAAACCACAAAAGACTGAGAGAAAGGAGATACATAGGTTAAAATAAATTATAGGCAAGTGATAATTTCTGTGCTAACCTGAAAATGACCTTGAACTTAATGCAGAAGATGAAAACCAAGGGCAGATACTGACCAGAAGAGTAAAAAAATAGTTTTAAGTTAAAAGAGAGTAGATTCACACTAGATATAAGGAAGTTGTTTGTTCGTTTTTTTTAACATGATGAGGGTTGTGAAACGCTGAGATAGGTTGCCCAGAGAGGTGGTAGATTCCCCATCCTTGGAAACATTCAAGGTCAGGTTAGATGGGGCTCTGAGCAACCTGATCTAGTTGAAGATGTCCCTGCTCATTGCAGAGGGGTTGGACTGGATAATCTCTAAAGGTCCCTTCCAACCCAAATAATTCTATGATTCTATGAAAATAAACCCACTCTGTCAAGAGTGTAGCTGATAGTTTGTGCACATTAACATCTGCTGGAACAAACCTGAGTCATGGGGTTAGATATGGACATGAGTGGTTCCTGTGTTGGCAGAGATCGCATCACCGCTGTTCTGACCTGTGCCAGCCGCAGCAGGCAGGTCCAGGTACATGCTTGGTTAAAGCTCTTTGACTTTAGAGTGATTAATAAAGCCTCAAGAGTAAAATCTAACAAAATATCTCAGGGAAAGAAAAAGGCAGGAGAGAAAGGGAGGGTAACGCAACAAAGAAACATAAGAACAGGGGAGTACAAAATCGAAGGGGAAAAAGGAAATGGCAAAACAAGAGGAAAAGGTGTCAAAATGGGATGGTGTAGAAGAAGGAAGGTCGCTGGGTTCAATGGGGAACATTTCTGGGCAGAAGCAGGCCACTACATGAGAGGCTGGAAGAAGGAAGCTAGGCACGGGCAGGGCTGCTGGGGAAAGGCAGTGCCAGTCACCTGACTCTGGTGGAGGAAGGCCAAAAACAAGGGAGAAAGCAACCAAGATAATTTTCCTTAGGGGCTGTGGAAAAGCTATAATAAATTGCAGCCAAAGTTATGGCTGCTGGCAGGTTGGTCCTGCCTAGCTGCGTGGGCACGGCCGCTCTGGGAGCAAGTACCTCAGGAGACCTGAGGTTGTCACACCGCAGTAACCTCATGGCTGTATCGCTCGTGTCTGGGAAATCAGCCTGCTTATCTCAAACCTCCTCTGAAGGAAAGGCAGCAACGAAAAGACACTCTGACTCCAGAGCATGACCACATGAGTGAGAGAGCAACTTGGCTGCCTGGGTTAATGTGTAACTCCTCATGGACACGCTCCCACTCACAGTAGCATCAGGGTTTCTTTCAACAAGTACTGGAGAAGGATTCGGCATGGAAAGTTAGCACCGCAGAGCTGTGACATGCCTTCTTCCAACCAGGTACTATGGAACTACTCTGCTGGTTTGCGTTAGTTGGGAGGGAGAGGAGAGGGGCACCAAGACCTGTCAGAGCAGTGGTCCTCACCCCAGACGGTGCCTGGTGGAAAAGGTGAGGCTCTCCCTGGTCTTTCCTCACTGGGGGAGCTGCCCTGTGGCAGGGCCGGATGGGGCTTGTGAATGGGAAGCATCCGTGACAGTGTTGAGTTTCAGTGTGGATGGTGGGCATGAGCAGCCTTAGCTTGGTGATGAAGGAGCCCTATGGAGGTCATTTGTCCCACTGTAATGTTCAGGCATGAGCTGCTGTGAGCCAGCCTGGGGCAATCCCCACCTCAGACAGGAGATCAGAGCAGGGGCCCAGTTACCATCTGGCCAAGCAAAAGAGCTTATAAACAAAATTTATCCAACAAAAGCTCCAAAATGTTCCTCACAGATAAGACCTCAAGCTTGCCGAGTTGGCTGTCAGTCAGAGGTCAGACATTTCTTCTAAACTTTAGCAAGATCCTCACAAGGCTGGTGTCTCTCCCATCTCTAATGAGTGCTTGTCCTGCAGGTGGTACTCCTTTTCTTCTCACAGTCACCCTTAAGCTCAATGGCATTAACCAGCTGCATTGGCCTCAGCTAGCATTACAAATGCTTTTCGTGAAGCCACTTGAAGCAAACAGATGTAACTGCGGAGATAACGCAAAAGTATGTAAATAGTAGCTCCCCAGAAACCACAGCATTTTACCAAGTGGTTTTGACACTTGCCAAATACCTTTAAGCTGATAAAGATCTGATTTGTACTTCAGAGGTAACCTGATTAGCAACCAATTTGAATCTGGAATATGTTAATTGGTACAAACATCACTAAATCACTTTCTTTAACCTATATGAAGCAGTGTGAATGAACGATAGTGAAAGGTCAACACAGCCTGGGGACTCATAGAGAATGAGTACTTCTCTATCTACCCACAATAAAGTAGTAAGATTAGTAATAAAATGTAATTGCATGTACACACACAGAGTGACACTAGAAGGTACCCAAGGTCAACCCAGCACTCACAATATAAGAAAAACTTCATTAAACCTGCCTCTGCAACTAAAACCTTTTTTTTGTCCTACCCCATTCAGTGCACAGTACAGATGGTCACTAAATGAGCACCCACTCCTAGTTTTATTTTTCCCAGCCACAAGCTGTATGGCTTACTGATGCCGTGCTCTCACAAACTCAGTATCTGTGTGCCTCACAAATTTTTATATATTAATGCATATATTTTGAACACTGTTTAATGAAAGCTAGGGATTGGGGAGCTAAAGCACAGAAATATCATTGTCAAAAAGGTGCAGTAATGTGAACTGTCCAGGTTGAAACCTTCCTGGCACGATATTTCATAGTGCTTGTCATTACCTATCATTTATATCCACTGCACAGCTGCAGCTGAGTTAAGTTTCTGGTGCTCACTATCTTTGCCACACTTTGTGTTGTCATCTTGGGCTGGACCACTTGTTGCGTGTTAGCTGCAGGTTAGCTGCAGGTTAGCTGGTGGCAGAGATGACACTAACATCTGATTCTCCAGGATGCCACTGAACTATTTTCTCCTCAAAAAACCTTCCCTTCACTATATAATTTCTGCCTCTGTAATGAAGCGTATAGGGAACCTATTAGCAACTGTCATCTTCCATTTTTCTTACTTGCTTGAGTCCCAGCACAGGACCGTTCAGGGTACAGGTCTGTTACCAGCAGGAGACTTGGCTAAGAAATAGTTCTCGAAGTACAGTTTGTCTTTAGCATTGTCAAGGCATATCTTCTAATATCATGCTCTAAAGATGATTGCACCATCTTCATGCTTGCAAAAAGGAAAAAAACAATAATCCTTGGCTTTCAGGAACAATTGTTCAAATTTTATAAATTTTTAACTATATAAATATAGTCTTAAAAATAAAAAATTATCAGTCTGTTTTACAGACAGCACTAACTAGCTTCTTTTTAATGTATAATGAAACTTACGACATAAGAAGTTGTCATAACTTTGTATTAAGTAATTATCTGCCTTAAGTGACTGGGTGTAGGTATTTCTTGGCATGATACTAAGCTATATTTTTAAGGAATAAATTTTAAAACCAAACAGTTCAGAATAATATTACTTGTTTGAAGTCCATAAATCACAGCTGATATGCAGGAAACTGAAATCATGCTGTGCCTTCCTTTTGCATGTTGTATTGCCTGAAAGCAGCTAGGTATTACAATTTCACACTGTCCCATCCATGTTTAGATCATTTGGTAGAAGAACAACTAGGGCTATTTGTTTGCTGGTTTGTTTGTTTGTTTGTTTATTTATCTTTAGACTGAGTTTTCTACATTAAAATCTGTTCTCATCTGTGCTTGGCAAGCAACGACAGTTTGTGTCATATAACAGGAGGTACAGTGTTTCAGGGAATTCCTTTTAACTTTCTTGCTGAAGTGCTTGCTAGCCTTTATCAAAAGACTCCTCACCTCTTAACAGACTCTCCTTAATTGGCCACTTGTATGGTCAATTAATATACTGCGGTGGAAACCAAGTGGTAAAGTGTGAACAAGTGAATCTGGCACTATAAACTCGGTGACCGCTCTGAAACTTGTGGCTATTTATACACAAGGCAGTGTTTTGTCATGCTGATTTTTATTAGCACAGATTAGATACAGACAACTTGGTAGATGTCACAGATGAGTCAGAAAATGTTAAGCACAGACCATTTAAAACATGCACGTCTGCAAAGGAGTGACAGGGCTTGGAGCCTCGTCTCTGCCCTTCCCCTGGCAGGCAGGGGCACGGCATGGAGCCAGGCTGGCACTGCTCCTCGTCTCTTTATCCTCCAGGACAGGCTGGACCATCAGTGGATGGGGGAAATGTGCCTGGCTTATGGAAGGTGTTAATCTATCCTCAGGAAAGGTTTTCAGTTGTTCTGTGGGGAGAAATGTTTGGTAGAGGATGCCAGGAGCACTGGGCATGCCTGGAGCATGGTGATGCTCTCAGTGATCTCAGAAATGATGCAACACATGTAGCGTTGGGGCCTTTTTGGGGAAGATTAAAATTAGTTTTCACCTTTAATGCATTTCTTTCACTACCTCCAAAGGCAATGTTAGGAAAGGTGGCTTGGCAATGAAGCCAAAAGGGGTGATGAAAGAGAAGAAACGACGTTTCTCTGGAGTTCTCTATGACATCTCAAGCTGCTCCGTCTGTGGTGGCGACAGATGCTTATATTTTTATGTGGGTAAAAGCCCATGTGAAGTGCCAGTGCTCTAAGTGCTATGAACCTGCAAAACTGCTACTCTGAAATCTCACCTTCCTAAGAGTCAAGTCTTAGGATTTATCTCTGATGTTAAAATTATAATTGGATATCTCCCCAAGACTAAAACAAATTTTTGTCCCTGGCCATAATTTTTTGTTAAAATTTTGGAAGACATGGCAGTAATAGATTTACAGTTGTTCTTTGTTTACAAGCATTGCAAACAAAAAAGTGAATTATGAAAAACCATTATGTATGTCCGCTTGCCCATTTATCCCGGTTCTATTCATAGGACCATTAAACACTCTGCAGCTATACTTAGTCAGTTAAAAAAACCCCACCTGTGCTAAGTATTTATAGAGTCTATACAGCTTCAAAGAGAAATTGCTTTTGCTCAGAGTGAGGGCATTGGACGTTCTCAGCTTATCTACTGCCTTCCTTTTTCCAGGGACAGGAAAAAGAGCATCACTCAGAGGAAAACGTAGTGAAGTCTGTATTTTGGGGTCTGGCTTTCTGTTTTGTATGGCCAGTTGTTGGGACAAACTCCCTTTCCCATCAAGGTGTGTAAAACTAAACCTGAATGTTGTCATTCCCTGTTACATATCCTTTCCTGATCCTTGGAGGAGAGTGTGCCAGGAGTAAAACAAACAACATAGATTTGACACAGTGAGTGCATGTGTGTACAAGTGCATATGTGTATTCATAAATAACAACAATTGTACCATAAGGTGTGCTATAAAGCACTTCATATTTCTGTACACTTGTATGAGTATAACCACAAACTATAAAAAGAGTATCTCAAGTCAGACAAGTAATCCTACAATCTTTTGCATCGATGCAGTCCTACTTCACAGATAGCAAGTGAGCAGCATTCATTAAAGCCAAGAAAAAGGCAATGAGGTTTCATTTGTAACTAACAGCCAGCAACATAAACTCCAGAGTTGTTTTGTGTCTCTGATCATTAAAATTAGACGCTGCATGTAAAGCTGCTGTTGTTAATAACCACACAAATAGCCCAAGTAAGAATACTAGCATGTGACAGATGCAACCGTGCGTATCTGTTACCAATCTCATGAAGCTGGGCTTTCCTGGATGGTTTCCAACTTCGGCAGGAGGAACTTTAGCTGAGTAAGAAATCCAGGCTGTCATTGTGAAGTAGCTGGCATAGGTGCAAAGACTTCCCAGTCTTTGGGAAAGTGAAATAGTAATTTTTTTGTCTTCTGTTACAGGATGCATTTCCTTCTACAGAGTTAAAATCAATACCAGGCTGCCATATTGTAAACATTTATCCTTTATTATACATTTAAATGTGCACAGCACATACACCACAGTCTTGAACAGCACCTGTATAAAACTACAGACAGATTCTGGTAAATGGTGAAAGCTCATACCATGTAACGTTGTCATCAAGGTTTTTTCACAATATTTCAAAGTTACAACAACTACTTCTGAACATATCTTGTATGAGGCCATTGGTTGTGAAATTAGTGGAGTAAAAGTGACAAAGAACCATTCCCAGAGAATATCTTTGTGATCTGATTTTGCTATCTGAAATCTGGAACAAAATCATTGGTTGTCAGAGGTAGTGGTGATAATTAGACAATGATTTCTCACGTATAGAAAACACAGAAAGTACAGAGATCCCCCAAATTACAGAAAAAAAACCAACTTAAATATCCTTAGGCATGACACTTCCTAGGCACTCTCTTGATTTGGCTTCCTTTTTCTTAATTGTTATTTTTACTTTGACAGCAGCTGGCTTAAGATCTGGTCCTGGTCTGCTCTGGTCTTACTGAACTTTGGTAAGTGGCTTTTGTCTTCAAGGTCATGTGTAAGTAGAGGATAGAGGCAAGTCTATACCATAAAGAAAGAAGGGCTTTTTTGTAGGAATGTAAAGAGAAAACAAACAAAAAACGTCGGAACTCAGATTTGCTTGTAGTCAGAAATAACTAGTTTAGATTGAAAGATAATCTGTAAACATCCTCTGAAGTCATCAAACCTTGTGGTTAGTCCTGGTTCCCACTTAATATATCGATGTCCCCAAGATGACATAACATTAAAAAAAAATAAGCAAGGAAAGCAAGGAAAGTGAGAGAGAGAGAGAGAAAGAGAGAGAGAAAAGACAAATGGATCATTTTAGTGATTCCCCCATTATCAAACCTGTCTTTTCCTTCATCACATTAGAGACATGAGTTACACTTGCAAAATATATAAAGAAAAATATAGGGTTACTTGATGACGATATAGTACTGCAGCCTGACAGCTGTCTGCAAATATTTTCACCATGATTATCCTTACTAAAAGTAAACCACTGGATAAAGATAGCTCAAACGTGACAAGGCTCAAATAGGATGCAACCAACTCTATCCTGAATACTTTTGGCTACATATGGAAAAAAAGAGAGATTTGGGATTACAATTGTTCCCCCAGGCCCTCCTCCAGAGCTGTAAGACCAAGTAGAAAAGTCTGCACCTTCTTTCCATGCAGGTTTTGTTAGGAGACTGGCTTTGAGAGTTAGTGAGGTAGAAATTAATCAATCAACTTTGTCAGGGAATGAGATGGGAAAAAGCAGCATATTTCTCCTTCCAAATACTGCACCAAAAATAATAAATAGTACAAAACAACATCAATTCCTTGTAATCAACCTAAATTCTCTCTGTAGAGCTTGTAGTTTTATGAACCAGCAAATGCTTTTGCTTTTTAAAAACTTATGACTATTAATGAGTTTCACAAACTTTAAAAAAATGAATGTAGTCTCCAAATGTGAAAGGGAATTTGATTTGAATAAAAATATGATTTGCTCGCGGTACTGTGTTTCACAGCGTGCTCATTGAGGGACAGACTTCTTTTTTTTTTTTTAGCCTAGTGCCAAGCAATCACATCAAATATAAGCTTCCATTAGGGCACAAAAGGGCCACTAAAGATAGTATGCTCCTGTTTATCTAAATAGAAAAAAAAATCCTGCTGAGTTTTTATAGGTGTTTAAGCCTCTCTGCTGCCTGGCAGCTCTAAGAAGACGGACTGCAGGAAAGTTCAAAGTTCAGCACTGGCAGATCTAAAAACAGATTTTGGGGGTAGCTCTTCAGCACCGCACTTTCTGTACTGAGGTAAACTGATCCCATTCCAATTAAATAGCAACACCACACAAAGGAGGTCAGGCATTGTGTGTGGCTCCGCGCTGGCATCCCACCCAGGCACCTCCACCACCACTCCTTCTTGGAGGCCAAGAGCTTCTTTGGGAGTCATGGGAGGTTTGGAAAACACGCAGAAGAGAATAAAGCCACAATACAAACAAACAAACACACACATGTACAACGAAGGACACCGTACAACACACAAACAGTGCAAAACATTGAGTTAGAGGAATTGAATTTCACCTGGTTTAGGACATGGAGTAGCAGCACACCTGTGATAACTTAGACACAAATTAAATAAACCACAAAGCAGAAGTCTTCTACTGTTGCACCATGAAAAGAAATACCTTGGGTTGGAGGTTCATTTTGTTTTCAGAAATTAAAAAAAAGAATTGGAACTATAAATAAATTTTGTGGCAATATATACAGATTTAAATAATTAACTTAAATATCTTACACCTACTCTTGCATAAAACTCTCCAGTAAAAGTGCACCATGTTTCTTTTCCCAGAACATGTTCTACATCTTCCCCTGTGCTGAGGTAGGTCTGAAGGGAGAGGTCTCAGATTCTAGGAAGAAAATGTGTCACTGTCATTGTGGGAGATACTTTATTGCCTTTCTTTGTTCTTCCATTTTTGCTCAGGGCTATGTACATCCCGGGATAAATCCTGGATTCGTAAGCATTGTAGTTGTTTGGCAGGAGAATCTCTTTGAATTTGCACTCATCACTGAAATGGGTCTGAAATGAAAAGGAAAGAATGAGACGGAAGGAATTTTAAACATCAAGTGTGGAAATATTCTTGCTACCAGGTGTAGAAGGTGTGCTACGGGGAAATGTGCAGCTGGCTCCCCGCACCTTTAGTAATCTTTTGAAGTGGTCACCCAAACGAAGCTTCAAACAGTACTCAGGAGTCAGAGGAGCATTAAGCATGCTGTGTCCAGGCCAGGAGGGAAGGACACCCATAGCTATGTCTGCATTCTTGAGGGAGAGGGACACATTTTAGTAGAGCTGCAGTGGGGTAAGGCCCAAGCCCAGTTCTACTGCCCTGCTCATCTAAATGCTCAGTGGTTGTCCTGCCATCAAAAAATTGCCCAGGAGGCTTCAGAAAAAAAATCTGATGCTGCTTAAGGAGAAAGGAGCATTTTAAAGACACACAATATTTCTGCTTCTTTAGTTTTAAAATTGAAGGAAGGATTGAGATTCACTTATGTTAATGGATCAGGAAAACAGAGCTGACAAAAGGCACCCTTCCAGTGAAGAGGTTTCATTTGCAAGTAGGTACAAAGAGGCACAGGTGTTACAAGTGTGGTGTTATCTAGAGAGTAGCAAATGAACTCATCTCATTATTGGGCAAAAGCCTAGGGTTTTGTAAGAGAGGTCTCAGTCTCCTAAGCTGAATATTGCACTGGGAATTACTTTATACAGGACACTAAAGCAGCAGTCTTCCTAAGAAATTATGCAAAGGCAGTTCTTGCACTTTGGTGACTGATTCTACCTGGCTTTTATATAAGTCAAAATCCTCTGTGACAAGACTGATGCCTCAGAAAATAATTCTGGATGCTTCATACCTTCATGTTAAAATGCCCTAGTTAACTTTGACATAATTTGGCCCTTCCTCAGCCCAAGTTTCTTCAAAGCATACCTGACATGAAATAGAAAAGCCATGGGAAAGGAAGGAGACACAGGAACATGGGTTTGAAATGATGCTGATCACAGTAACTTATATAGAGGTGAACCCAAAAGCAGGAGGACAGCTCAACATGGACAAAGACATGCACTGTTATTGTCCACCTCAAGTGTGTTTTATAAGATGCCTCTATAGTTTCCAAAGATACAATGTAAAAAAAGGCCTGTATTGTCTCCTAATAGGTCTACCTTCTTATAAATATAAGTCCAAGCCCCAGAGATGCTGAACTGTCTTGGGAACAGAATATCCGATCAAGAGCATTAACAAAGAGTGATCAATAGGTATGAGACGTGCACTGATTCATCACATCATAAAGGATCAGTTGTGAGGCCTGACTCATCACAAGTTCAAGTACCCTCTGAGAGATGGAGTGAGTGATCACCATACATGCTTGAGGCTGTTTATACATAAATATAAGAAGGATATGGACTGAGGCTAGCTTGAGGTCTTGCTACACAAATGACTATGTTGTTCTATGTGGTAGGCAAGATGGGTAGCCATGGCTGGGTGATTTATAGTTTTTATGGGGTAACCAAGGAAATGTAATGCAAAAGAGTGAGTTTCACTTCAAAATCTCAGTAACCAGTGTATCTGGGCAGCACACCTGTTGGCAAGGCAGAAAGGGCTACTCTGTGTTGCCTGACTCAAGGGGCACAAGGGTAGGGTTTGGGCAGCTTCTAGCACCATGCACAGCTTTCACCCCAACACACTATGGTCTCCTTCCTAGTCACACAGTCAGTGGCTACTTACAGATCCATAGAGTTTGCCTTTGCTATTCATGGCCACGAAGAGTCCACTTCTGACTCCAAATATGCTCACCACTCCTCTTTCCACGGGGGAGATTTCCAGTAGACCTACAGAGGAGACACAGGAATCAGAGGGACAGAGGGCTACACAAGTGGTGCCAGTGCTGGGCTCACCCAGGGGCTCCCATCCCCAGTATGATGTGGGACCCCATGCCCCAGCACTGCTGTGGGTGGCCGCAGAACCCCAGCCTCGTGCTCCACGTGCTGCCCCATGCCCCATGCTGGGAATTCTCTTCTTTTAGCTAAGTATCTATTTTTACTTTGCCCCCAGGCATCTTCCCGTGTAGCCGAGGCTAAAATAAGCCAGAGAGTGCTCGGGGCAAATGAAACATTTGTCATCACGCAGCTTATATCCCCCCCCCCCCCAGGGCCTTTTGCCATATGCCCCCCCCCCCCCCAGGATCTTATTGTTTCAGTTGGATATCAGAGTCATGGGGCCAAGGGGTTAAGTCCCCAGCAGATGCTTTTCAAGTTTGGGGGAGAGCTAGGCTCTCCCCGGCCCCAGCTTAGAGTGGGTGGCCCATGGACTGCAGCCCCTCCAGATGTTGAGGTAACCCCGACACCTGATGCCTACCGGCGGCAAGGAGACGGCACGGCGCTGAGCAGCGCCGATGAGCTCCCCTGAAGAGCCCGATGAGCTCCGCTGCAGCCCCGCTACT
>NW_010163929.1:0-204 GCF_000695765.1 Mesitornis unicolor
AGGTCCCCAGGAGGGAGTGTCCCCCTCCCCCTGCAGCCATCGTCACCCTATCCCTGCCACCCATCCCCCATAAGGTGAAGGACAACACCACGCTGGCTTCATTCTGACCCGGGTGACCTTTAATGATAGAGCCTTACCCTCCAAATTACCAAAACCCCAGCCCTGTTCCCCTCCCCAAAATATCCTTGTCACCCCAATTATAAC
>NW_010163929.1:228-759 GCF_000695765.1 Mesitornis unicolor
TTGGGGATGGGGACATCCTGGTTTGTCCCTGCTTGTCACCCCTCCCATGGGGACAACTGGGTGGTCAGGTCTCTGAGCACCAGCCTTGCCTGGACCCTAGGGTGAAAGCAAAAATATGAGGGATTAAAAAAAAAAGGGCAAATCGGGAGTTTGGTCCAGGAAAGCCTCATTTTTAGGGTGCCTTACCCCAGTTTAGGGGTGGCGGGACATCCCTGGTGTCTGGCAGGGGAGAGAGATAGTTGTCCTCATCCAGAAGATGCTTTGAACATCAGCGGTGGCTTCGTCCCGCTCCCCAGGCTGTGAAATCCCATATGGACCACAGAGAATTTTTTTTGCCTCATTCAGCTGTGCCCACCCTCCACCAGCATCCTTGAGAGGTCCAGCTCTGCCTTGGGGCGATGAACCAGGAGGATTTTAAACCCCAAATTCCACTGCAGAGGGACTGGTAGCGACGTGACAATGCACCTGACCTCCCCCCCAAAACACCCCTCCGCCAAAATAAAAAAAAAAAAGATGTTTATATATATAATA
>NW_010163930.1:0-4190 GCF_000695765.1 Mesitornis unicolor
GTGGTCGGCCCAGCCCTAAACCATGACAAATATATGATTTTGATTCAAAACTAGCACTAATATTAGCAAAAGATACACCAGGGAAAGATTTTCTGCCTGGAATTCCAAAGCCTAAGAACTACTCTTACATTCACCTTTATCACTTTAGGAATCAGATTCACGATTCTCTAGATGATCCTGCTCTGGCAGGGGGTTGGACTAGATGATCTTTTGAGGTCCCTTCCAACTCCTAACATTCTGTGATTCGGTGAATACTGGTGCTGCTTGCACAGAAATCTGGTAGACCCATTAAGAATGGTAGTAAATTGCTCTGTAAGTCAATATTTACTTTAGAGGAATATACACATAAAATAAAAGCCTGCAGTGTAACTAAAGGTCTGGAAACCAAAGTGATACACTGTTAGGTAGATCTTTCTTAGTCCTTTATTCTATCCAGAAAACTCAGAGGCACTAATTGCAAAAGTGAATGCTGGTTCATTTTTATGCTAATTTCAGCAGATCAGTTTTATCAACCAGGTAGACATTTGTGTTGGATCTGCACTCTCACATCAGCCTTGTTGATTTCCTAAATTGTTTTAAGTATGAAAGCTGCTATCAGTATTTATTTTATAGACATTATTTCTCCTAGACCCAGTACAGTCCAGTGATCATGTCAAATATCTAGATATGGAATCCAAATTGCTGAAATCTACAAATGGCTATGTAGATAGTGGCCCTGCATGCAAGTATAAGTTGAACTCTTCACCCTCCCTCTCTCTACCACAGCAGCCTTTCCAGAGATAAGAGAATTTCAACTTTTTCAAATCTAGCAAAAGGCTATATATTCTTTATGTTTTTACAGTCCCCATCCTTTATACACATATTTCTTTCTTGATGATAACAATGGGGATACTTGTGTAAACAAAATATTTGCAGCCACTAGTGTTAACTACTGAAATTCTATTTAGGAAAAAGAGTGAAAATATAAAGGGTGGTAGAGCTCTGATCAGTGCAGGCTCTAGAGTGATGAGTGGAAGGGAGAGGAGGAAAAGAAACAAGGTTTAGGAAGAGCTGGTTGTATTACCATGAACTAGGAGGGAGAATGGGCAGTTGCACTTTTTCCAGGCAAATCCAAATTTCTCAACATGTAACTCTGGCCTCTTGATATGATCAGTGAAGATCTCTTTTCTACAACTCTGCCTGCCCCTTTAATTCCCTGTTTTTAATGAAATACCGATCCCTGTCAGAAAAATTAACATGCAGGGGATCATAAGAAAAAATACTAAAGGTATAAAAAGCCTCCTTGTGAGGAAAAAATAAAATGAGTGTAACTGTTTCAGTCAGACTCTATGTAAGTAATGGAAACTGTAAGTACACAACAAAGACTTAAGGAAAACAGGGTATTTGGTAGTCTAACCTCTTATCATGGCTTAAAAAAATCCAGTTAAACAGAAAATAAATGAAGTTTAAGCTAACAGTAGAAAATACTTCCTAACAACCCATCAGAAAAACCCTGGAACTCATTGCTACACATGGAACTGAGAAGCTATGTTAGACATATTTTCTAAACTCTGAAATAGTTTCAAAAATAAGAACATATATTTTCTTTGCAGCAGAACACATCTCCAAGACAAATTTGTATTTCTTAGAGAAAGATGCATGCAATTTTTGATACAACTTCAAGAACTTCCAAGAAGAAATTGCTTCTTAATCCATATCTAACATTAGTACTCAGAGGTTAGGAATGCTGTTCTTTCTAATACATCAAAGGGATCAACAGGGGTAGGAGTTGGTAAGAGGGAAACTTAGCATTCTCAGAAGTAATTTACCAGATGCAGAGGGTATAAAAAAATATATTCTTCTGTCCATGCATGGATATCTGCTAACCCTTGAATAATTTTTTCTCTGTTAAAGCAATAATGAAGTCCAAATACAATTTGATATAATACATATGAAACATTGCACTAAATCACCATCTTAGTTGTCATACTATTCTCCTATCTGTAACAAAAAAACTGTAAGAGGCATTTGAAAAAGGAGGTATCAAAGTGCCACAATGTTTTTGACATTTTAGTAATGATGGGAAAACATTTTTTTAATGAAGTATATATATTTTGTCCTACCACAAAACAGAACAAGGTGACTGCTCCTAGTGATTTCTGTTAGCTCATCTTAGCTTACATTTCTATTGACAGCCATCAACATTTATACTCCTGTTAGCGTGTCTTCTTGGTTAATTAGCATCTGTTATATTCTTCAATTTTCTGGTCATAGGTTGCTGAAAACAAATATACATCTGAACAACAGTCTTATTTTCACTTTTTATATCCCTAACCTTCAAATCTGGGCTTTTTAGTTTCATCACCCACATTGACATCTATTTCTGAACCATGTTATCCATCAAAACTCAGTTTGAACATTACAGTAAGAAGAAAATAACTTGAAAATCTGCAAGGTAGCCAAAGGGATGATGTTAACTGGTAGCTGTCAAACAGAATGCATTTTGAGTAAGTATACATGTGCCTTGTATGAATTCTTAACTGTTCTTTTGTGAACAGTTTATAGGAAAAAAAAAATCAGCATTTAATTTGGACTGGTTATGTGGCATTGCTTTCTTCTTTGGAAAATCATGTTTAGATTAGTTTATGTTTTCTCATGGCAAATTATGTTTAGGTATTTTTGATGCCAGAAGAATTCTTGAACTAATTCTTGCTGATTCTTTTAATTTTAGCTTATTAGAGCTCTTGTTCTCTGAGATGCTTGTATTTCTAAATATTAAACTTGATGCATTTATTCACCACTGGCATCTTCAGAGTTTTTCATGAAAATTCTTCAGAAAATACTTTTTAAATGGTGCAAAATTCTTTGGCAAATATATCTCTGGAGGCTACAGATATATAATATATATTATATATACCAGTTGCATAACGTAGTATGCTTATTGGATAACATCTGCAAATAACATGAAAGCCCCTGATGAGTTAATTTAAAACCGAATCATATCTCAAAATCTGTGCCTTAAAAATCAGCAATCTTCAAAGACTGAAAGCCCCAAATCTAGTCCTCATAATTCACATGAAAGTAATAAGAGGCTTTATCCTAACAGGTCAAGACAGGCTATCATCATAGGATCCAAGTCCTTACGTAAACATGTAATACAATCCATTGTAAATAACAAATAATACTGAAATTAGAATTATCTGAGTACATTAGTCATGTATTACTAGAACTGATTAGTTTTGAAAGGATAGTCAAGTAAAAAGTTTAAATTAAAAATCCACAGTTTTTGACATGAAATGATGGAAATTCAGGCAATTTAATAACTAAATATATGATGGTTTAAGATTAAAAGAAGTATAGTTTGTGTGAAAAAAATCTAATGTGCAGTAATGATAAAGTTAGAAATTATAACTTGCCTGATTTGTAACAAAACATATAAATTTCATTTATTTCTATTAGGTGTTTCAAACCAATATAGCTTCTTAAATGAAAATGTAATTGAATCTAGCTGTTCTTTTTAATCACAACCGCATTATTCTTTGAGCTGCATTTTGAGAGATTACTGTGTCTTGAAACACACAAAGATCCCCATCTGTGCTAACTTTGATAAATGTCCTTCTGTTTAGGTTCATATTCTCTGAGACAAAGTTTGTGTCAGTAGGAGCTCTACTCCAGACTGCAAGGTACATGTGATTCCTCCTGACTGCATCTACACCATACCTCAGCAGAAAAGAACTTGGACTTGCCAAACATCCCCAAATCCTTTGCCTCCCACACTAATGACTCATTAAGTCTACTAGGTAAAGCTACAGCACATTATATTGTGAGGAAAAGCCTTTTTTCTCTGAGGATCCACAGAGAAATTATGCTTGCTGCTGTTAATGGGACAGGCAAGGCCAAGGAAAGGATGCTCTAGTCAGTGTTACCTGCAAATAGAGCCAGAACTTCCACCCTCCTGTCTAACACATGCAGCACCAGGAGCTCGTAACTCTTCTGCTGATGCAGTCTAGCAAGTCTTTCTAGTAAGAAGTTACCAGGGTGCAAATATATACTATACATTGTACCCCACGGTCTTTTTTCCTTTATCTCATGCATGCCAATCGGAAGAATAGTGCACCTCAAATTTCAGTTATCAGAATATTTCAGGATGATTATGAGTTCAGAGGGTAAAATCTCATACAGTCTTCGGAAACAGGAGAGGTGCCTGAGGA
>NW_010163931.1:0-309 GCF_000695765.1 Mesitornis unicolor
GGGTGACTCGCCCAGAGGCGCAGGGAACCCACAGCCTTAAAGGGGCCGCGCCGCCGCCCGCATGGGCACCCCGGGCACGGAGCCGTCGCCCGCACCGCCACAGCCTTCCTCCCTTCGGTCTTGTGACTGCAGCAGGGCCGTGAGCGCGCTGCTTGTGCGCGGAGCGGAGCGGGACGGGTTAGCTTTGAATGAAGCCGATGGTGCGTTTGTAACGTGCTCGTTGAGGCCCCTTTAGCATCACTTTCCTCCCAGCGCTCCTCGCCCGAAGTTCAGTCCGTGCTGGACACCGGCGGGGGGGGGCCGAGCAGG
>NW_010163931.1:340-3893 GCF_000695765.1 Mesitornis unicolor
CTCGGTACCAGCTGGGCCGCAGCTTCCGTTCCCGCCGAGTGGAGCTGGAGGTTCCACCCAACCGAGGAAGACCCCGAGGACATTAAAAGAACGGCATGTGGGGAGTTATCAGTTCTGCACCTGCAATAATGCCAGGAGCCACTTTGAATCGTGCAGTAGCCAAATGACTTCAGCTGGGCTCTGGGAAGATGGAAAGGATGAGAGAGAGTTATGTGTGTCCATGTGTATAAAGATAAATATATATATGTATATGTATTCTGTGTGTTGGTGTTTACACAGAACGCACAGTGAGGAAGAAGCAAAAATCAGCCGAAAATGGTGCGATGTCCCACAGTGACTTCTGCAAACTCTTACACCCCCTGGGAAGAACTGCACTTGAGTGTTAATGGAAAAAAGTGTGCAGGGTGGTGGCACAGAATGGGAATATTGTTAAAAGAGGGAAAGTTTTTGAAAAGAAAAGAGATTGTGGAAAAAGCAGAAGAAAACTCACATGGTTCGAAGAAACACAAGTTAAAAAAAGAAGGAAGAGGAAAGCGAGGGGGATGCTGCTTTCTCCCGACAGCAAACTAAAGGATCGAGTTCAACAGCGTTTTCACCAGGCTCAGCTGCTTCTGAAATCCAAGTTCTCGACGGCTGGACAGCTCAGGGCAGATGCTGAAAGAGTCTTAAATGTCTTTTATCACAGTTAAATCTATGGCCTCCACACCCTTATCCCTTGAGCTGTCTGATTCGCCAAATCTTTTGGTTTTGAAACGTGCACAGGGCTGTCCTTCACTGCAGGAACCAGCATGGCCCCTATCATCACAGCAAACACTGAGCAGCTCCTGTAATAGCGCTCCTGTGCAGTGGGGAAGGTTTAGTCTCATTTCATAGGAAAGAAATAAAAAAACCCAACTAAACCATAAAAAAGGAAAGAGATTAAACCATTTGCCTCAAAATCAAACAAATTCTTCAGGTAGGGATGCAGATTACACGACCCAAAATCCAAACCAATGCCAGCATCACATGATGGTGAGAGGATCCCTGCCCTCTCGCTTTCCATCTCTTCCAGAAAACTTCCGCTTGCTGTAACTGTAGTGGTATAAATATTACATGAGGTTTTTTAAATAGAAATCTTGAAGCACGAATGCAATGCAGTACTTCCTCATTAGGGGAAAGATACTTCCCTAAAATGCATGTCAAGTGATGAGGAAAAATCTCCTTTTCAGAGAAGTGAGATTTGGGAAAGCGTGGAAGAGCTGGCCGTAGGGAAGCTACAGGCTGCCCAGGGAGGTGGTGGAGTCACCATCCCTGGATGTATTTAAAAAGCGGGTAGATGAGGTACTTAAGGATATGGTTTAGTGGGTAGACAGGAACGGTTGGACGTGATGATCTCAGAGGCCTTTTCCAGCCGAGCGATTCTGTGATTCTGTGATTCTACTGGTACAAACCGTCCCCAACTGCGTTAGGACAATGGCCGCAAAACAGTGAAACAGCATTTGAAATCTCTTGACTATGCTTTGGACAGAGCGAAGTCTTTTGTAATAACAAGAGATTTAAGAACTCACAAAGTTAATTTCAGAGCACTCTAGCCTTGGTCAGGGATGTGTCCCAGTCACAGGGGTAATCCCTAACTGCATTTTCGGTACTAACCATGGCTCTTTTGTGGTACACTGCAGTTGTATTTAGACAGCTACAATTATGGGCAGAACTGAGGGAAATCTCCACAGCCAACAAGGGCTAGCAACCTTAACTGAGCAACTTCTGTAGCAAATCCACTGTTCAAGTAGACCGCACAATGAAAATCCGTTTACATTTAGCTGTTTGTTTTTGCAAAACCTTTCTCTTGTTATCTCCTTATGGAATGGAAGTCTCCATTGCAACAGCAGCAACTGAACAAAGCAGGGCTCAGCATCGGGCACCCAAAGGAAGCAAGAGTTTGAATAAGGTGTCAATTAATTCCTGACTTATACATCAAATTACAGACATAGCAGACCCAGCATAGTCGTTAGCTGGGTACAGACCACAAAAAAGTTACGTGCTGCCAGTGTTACAGAGAGCATTCATTTGGTTTCACATGTAAGGTGCTCCTTAAAATAAGCATAAGAAAACTGTCCTGGTTGTAAATGACTTATCACATGAACTCCTTGCATAATCAGTCATTCCGGCTGCCATCCTGTAGGATTACAGGAACATGGTTCAAAATCCAAAGTGTGAGAAAATCCCAGAAAATGCTCCTTAAATTCTTCTGCAATCCAGCTCCCATGGAAAACCAAATTCTTGTTTCCACCTGCTTAAAATGGCAGCTGAATACGTGTCAGATGTATGAGTCACAACTGCTACAAATCTTGCAAAACTAATTTCCTAGGATCTAAAGAGTATTTAGTCTTTATAATGATGCTGTACTACAATGATCAAACCATCAAAACACTACTATGGAGTAGAAATTCTGTGTCAAGGTAGACACCAATTTGTGCAAGGGACCAAACCACAGCAGCATGAGTCAAGTGTCCCTTGGGCTCAGAAGAAAATGACCCAGATGGGATGGTTTTGCCTCACATAGGCATCATTCCAGAGAATTTAATGTGTACATCGCTCTCCAAACCACAACCCTCTGCACATCAAAACCATCTGAACCTACAGGCCACAGAAAAAGAGCAAGGCATTTGTATTCTCTTTAACCAGCAACTAGAAACTCCTCAGGCTGGATGCACGATGGATCTGCCAGCTCCCCTTGAAAAAGGCCTGAAATGAAAGCTGCTTCTCCACTCTCCTGTACTGCACCTTTGAGGTGCACAAAGATCTGAGATTCATTTTGTTTGCAGATCTCTCTCATTCTTGGCTATTTGAATAGACAGGCATGGAAGTTCTTGCCTATCTTGTTACATTTTCTGATTCACTTCAGAATGAACTGGAATGGCAAAAAATGAGATTTATACACAAACACTTTCAAAAGGAGGGTGTAATTTTGTAGCAGAGCAAGTACATGGTGTCCTGCAACAGATGTTAAGCAGCACCTTTGGTGTCCTGGGAAGGACTGCTGGTAAGCTACTACCAGACTGCTACACGTTGTAACAGTGAAGGCCACCTCCTTCCTTACACCTCAGGCAAGACATTTACTGATGCATCGAGAGCAAATATAGACTCATAAAATCATTAAAGTTGGAAAAACCCTCTAAGATCATCAAGTCCAACTGCCAACCCAATGCCACACCCTCCAATAAACCATGTCCTGAAGTGCCACATCCACATATGGCTTTTGAACACCTCCAGGGATGGTGACACTTCTCTGGGCAGCCTGTTCCACTGCTTGACCACTCTTTCAGTAAAGAATTTTTCCCTTATATCCAATCTAACCCTCCCCCGGCACAACTTGAGGCAAACGCCGTTTCTCCTGACTGTAATCACCGCCCTCTGCGCAGCGGGCTGGCCGGAGGGATGGGCTCTGCCTGCAGGAGCCTCTGTGCCGGAGGTTCACGGCAGAAGCGGTCCCAGGCGCTCCCTCAAGGCCGCGGCCCCCCCTCAGCCCGGCGCCGCATCCCCGCGGAGCCCGGCTCGGCCCCGGTCCTGCCCC
>NW_010163932.1:0-2560 GCF_000695765.1 Mesitornis unicolor
CACGTCCAGGAGGTGACGCTGCGCCTGGACCCCCTGGACGTCACCCACGAGGGCGCCTACATCTGCGCCGTCTTCCTGCCCCACGGCCAGGCCCAGCAGCAGCTGTGGGTCCGCGTCCTCGGTGGGTGGCACTGGGGGACATATGGGACCTGGGGGGCACCTACGGGGTCCCTATGGGGGGAGGAACTGGCCCCAGTGCTCATACTGGGGAAAGGATGGGGTTATACTGGGATTTGGATGCCTAGGACTGGGCCGTATGGGCCATACTGGACCAGTTCATGATCCCATATGGTCCCCAGCAGGGGTAGGAACTGGTCCCAGTATCCCCCAGTATCTGTATATGGGGAAAGGACCAGTGTAGGGGGGATATACTGGGATTTGAATGTATAGGACTGGGCCATATGGACCATGCTGGACCAGTTCACATCCTATATGGACCCCATAGGGATGGGAGTGGATCCCAGTATCTCCCAGTGCCTGTACTGGGAAAATGAAGGTTATACTGGGAGTTAAATGGGTCATACTGGGCCATACCGGTCCAGTCCATCATCCTATGTGGACCCTATGGGGATGGGAGCTGGTCCCAGTATCCCCCAGTACCTGTATAGGGTAAAGGATGGGGTTATACTGGGATTTGGATGTATAGGCAGGGGGGTTATACTGGGATTCAGACATATAGGACTGGGCCATATGGGCCATACTGGACCAGTTCATGATCCCATATGGTCCCCAGTAGGGGTAGGAACTGGTCCCAGTATCCCCCAGTATCTGTATATGGGGAAAGGACCAGTCTAGGGGGGTTATACTGGGAGTCAAATGGTTCATACTGGGCCATATGGACCATACTGGACCGGTTCATTATTCCATATGGACCCCATAGTGGCCATCCCTTTACTGTTCCCATACTGGGACCAGTCCATAGTGGCCATACTGGTCCATAGTGGCCATTCCCATACTGGGACCACAGTGGCCATACAGGACCCAGACCAATGTGTCCCCCCCGTTGTCCCCAGCGTCCCCCAAGGTGACGCTGCGCCCCACACCCCTGGTGGTGGCCGTGGGGACGGAGGCTGAGCTGCTCTGCGACACCTCGGGCTACTTCCCCCTGGACGTGGGGGTGCGGTGGCACCGTTGGGGACATTCGGGGACGCCACTGCCCCTCGAGGACGCGGTGGCCATGAGCTGGACCTCGGGCCACCGCCGAGGACCCGACGGCACCTTCGGGCGCAGCAGCGGCGTCCGCTTGGTCCCCGCGCGTCCCCAGCACCACGGGGACGTCTACACCTGCGAGGTGACGCACGCGGCGCTGGCCGTCCCCATCCGCGCCCGTGTCACCCTGGAGGTGGTCGGTGAGTGGGGACATGGGGGACATTAGGGGACAGTGAGGGGCAGGGACATCAAGGGACATTGGGACCAAGGTTGGGAGGGTCTAAGGGACACCAGGATTGGGGTTGGGGACACCAAGAGACATCAGGACCAGGGTTGGGGACATCAAAGGGTGTCAAGACTGCGGCTGGGGACATCAGGACCAGGTTTGGGGACACCAAGGGCCACCAGGACCAGGGTTGGGGACATCAAGACCATGGTTGGGGACATCAAAGGACATCCAGACCATGGTTGGGAGAGTCTAAGGGAAACCACAATTGGGGTTGGGGACACCAAGGGTCATCAAGACTGGGGCTGGGGACATCAGGACCAGGTTTGAGGACACCAAGGGACATTGGGACTATGGTTTGGAGGTCCTAGGGGACACCAGGATTGGGGCTGGGGACACTGGGACCATGGCTGGGGACACCAAAGGGTGCCAAGACTGGGACTGGGGACACCAAGGGACATTGGGACCAGGTTTGGGGTCACCAAGGACCACCAGGACCAGGTTTGGGGACACCAAAGGGTGTCAAGACTGGGGCTGGGGACATCAGGACTGGGTTTGGGGACACCAAGGGCCACCAGGACCAGGTTTGGGGACACCAAGGGACATCGGGACCAGTTCTGGGGTCACCCAGGGCCACCAGGACTGTGGTGGTGGCTCAGGTGTCCCCTGTCCCCACAGGCACGGTGACCCCGGGCCTGGAGGACGCAGTGGGGCTGTGCCTGGTGGCCTTCGTCCTCTGCGGGCTCTGGCGCTGGCTCTGCCCCACACGTGAGTGTTGTCCCCATGTCCCCAAATGTCCCCAGCGTCCCCTCAGCTCCCCCTCACCCAATTTTTTCCCCCCACAGCCCCACAACCCGACCAGGACCCCAAGGTAACGTCCTTGTCCCCATCCCTGTCCCTATGGGGTGCCACCGCCCCCCCGCTGTCCCCAAGTGTCCCCAGGGGTCACCTCTGTCCCCTCCCCTGCAGAAGCAGCGGTGACCCCGCCCTGGAGCCTGATGACGTCATCCCAAATAAAGTTGGGGTTCCCCCCCAAAAACAGTCGTGGTGGTGGCTTTGTGTCCCCAGTGTCCCCTACATCCCCCTTGTCCTCAATGTCCCTTCAGTGTCCCCTTGTCCCCCAGTGTCCCCCATGTCCCTCCAATGTCCCCCATGTCCCTCCAATGTCCCCCAGTGTCCCCCATG
>NW_010163933.1:0-1962 GCF_000695765.1 Mesitornis unicolor
CCCTGTGCTGCTCCCAACCTGTACTGGTCCAAGGGGTTGTTCTTCCCCAAATGCAGACTCTACACTGGCCCTTCTTGTATTTCATTACATTTATCCCTGCACAACTCCCCACCCTGGGCAGGTTTCTTTGAACAGCAGCCCAGCCTCTGCAGTGTCAGCAAATCCTTCCAGCTTTACGTCCTCAGCAAATTTGATTTGCTGAAGGGGTAGCAGGTACTGGGGCTGGGAATCGCAGCTCTTGTGTGCAATGTCTCCTGCAGGGCAATCGGGAGGAAGCCGATAATCCCAACACCGGCATCGGTGCCTTCCGCTTCATGCTGGAGTCCAACAAGGGAAAATCGATGCTGGAGTTCCAGGTACGAGTCGTGATTTAACGGCACGGTTCAAGGGGTGGTTGGTTTGGTCTTGCAGCTACGTCTGTGGTGGTTTATATTTAAAATAAATGTGGAGCTTCCCTCCTAAGAGCACAGCTCGGGATTTGTGGCACTTTCAGGTGCTGGTGTAACAGGAAAATACTTTGAATTGGGTTTTTCTGTAAAGAAGGGCTGTGTCTTCTCCTGCTCCAGCGTTTCCAGTGCCTGCTGTGTAGGTACCTGGTGCTGGAGGTCCAGGCAGTACCTCTGGACATTGTAATTCAGGGCATTAAACGAGCCGTTTCATTTGTGGTTTCCATCCTCTCCTCATAAAACAGGAGAGACCTCACGTCTCTTGGGAAACCTGGCAAAGGTCCTTCATCCAAAGACATTTGGCCTGTGCTTTGCTTTCCTAAATTTGGAATTAGGAGCCTTGATTACTGCAGTTCTGTGCCCTCGAACCACAGCATTATCCGAGCAGTCTCCATGTCACTCTGAAATACGCCCAAGCTGTCCTGTTAACGACAGAACAGCTGTGAATTAAGAGTCCAAGGGAAGCTGCTGTAGCATTTATCAGCTCTGCTTGACGGAGCAGAAGGAGCCCGTGCGGAGCAGACGCCGCAGAGCTGAGATTTATCTGGGCTTTATTCCAGCCTTGCTGAGGAAACTGAGCAGAAACAGAGCAGAGCAGCCAGGTAAATAAAACTGCGAGTGACCCGATAGCCCCGCAGTGTTCTCGTCAGGCAGCACGGCTCTCCCTGCACGTACAGAGACGTCGTTAGGACAGCGCTGTGGGATTCCTGGATCCTTTGAATTCAAGCTTGGGCTTCAGCAGTAACTCAAAACGGTTCCTTGTGCAGACGGGTTGACTGTAAGCGCACCAACTGGGAGCTGGGTTTTTAGAAGAGGAGAAATGAGACCCTAACGCCGCTCCAGGCAGCAAAGCGGGGTTTGGATGCAGCTCAAAGGAGGCGCCGTCGGGCTGCAGTGTCGCTGCGTTTGGGGTTCTTTGCTGCAGGCAAACTTTTCCTGAAGCCGACTTCTTGCCTGGCTCGTTTCCCTTGAATGGAAAAACGCGATGGGCGGAAGAGAGGAGAGTTTATATTAATGGGGCTGTTTACACAGGGAGACTCTGGGGTGGATGTTCCTCAGGCTGTGTTTGCGTTGGGGAAACCTGGCTGGTGTCTGTGAGTTCATGAAGCAGAATTTGAGTGGCCTTGAGAGGGAAATCACAGCATCACAGCAGGATTTGGGTGGGAAAGGACCCCAAAGCTCCCCAGTCCAACCCCCATGGGCAGGGACACCTCCACCAGCCCAGGCTGCTCCAGGCCCCGTCCAACCTGGCCTTGGGCACTGCCAGGGAGGGGGCACCCACAGCTTCTCTGGGCAACCTGGGCCAGGGCCTCCCCACCTCCCAGGGAGGGATTTCTGCCCAAGATCCACTCTAAATCTGCCCTCTTCCAGTTTAAAACCATCACCCCTCGTCCTACTGCTCCATGCCCCAGTGAACAGCTCTTCCCCAGCTTTCTCACAGGCACCTTTCAGGTCCTGGCAGGTGCTCTAAGGTCCCCCTGCAGCCTCCTCTCCTCTTCTCCAGGCTGAACACCCC
>NW_010163933.1:2027-6232 GCF_000695765.1 Mesitornis unicolor
TCGGGCCCCGCTCCAACAGCTCCATGGCTTCTGGTGTTGGGGACTCCAGAGCTGGACACAGCCCTGCAGGGGGGGTCTCACCACAGCAGAGCAGAGCAGAGGGGCAGAATCCCCCCTTGGCCACTCTGTGAGGATGTACCCAGGATTCAGTGTTTGCTTGGAAACCATGGGATTGTCACCTGCTCGCATTGTGGCTTCAGCTCAGAGGCTGCAAGATGGCAGAGCCCTGAGCTCCCTGGGGCACAGGGAATCATTGATGGCTTTGTCTCCTCTCTGAATCCTCTCATCTGTTCAGGGGATTTGTGTCCAGTGGGGTGAGCTGGGATTTGCCCTTGCAGCCCAGCTCGTAGGACACCTGGCATGCCTCCCACCTCCCCCATTTTAATGGTTTTGTTGTCTTTTTAGAATCAGGGAGTGGTTTTGGTTGGAAAAGACTTTTAAAACCATTGAGTCCAACCATCGAACCAGCCCTAAATCCACCACCATGTCCCCAAGCAGGACATCTCCTCGTCTGTTAAACCCCTCCAGGGATGGGGACTCCACCACTGCCCTGGGCAGCCCCTGCCACTGCTTGACCACTCTTGCAGGACAGAAATTCCTCCCAAAATCCAACCTCACCCTCCCCTGCCACAACTTGAGGCCATTTCCTCTCGTCCCATCGCTTGTTCCTGGGGAGCAGAGCCCGACCCCCCTGGCTCCCCCCTCCTTTTCGCAGCTGCAGAGGGGATAAGGTCTCCCCTTAGCTCCTCTTCTCCAGTATAACAATTCTGATAAATCCTAACTCATTTATACTGCAAGGTTTTTGTTTATGGACTCCATACCTTTGCCTTTTGTGTTGCCAAAGTCCCGTGTCCCCCCTGTGTGCTCGCAGCTGACCCCCTCTTGCCGTTGCAGGAGCTGATGACCGTCTTCCAGCTGCTGCACTGGAACGGGAGCCTCAAAGCCATGCGGGAGAGGCAGTGCTCGCGGCAGGTGAGTCCGGGCTCCGCATTTCACAAGCGGTTGCTCCCTCAGCAGCAACCTCCTCCTTATCAGATGCTACCTAGCGACACGCGTCCCGCATCGCCATTTCTCTTCTAAACCCCCCGGTTGTGTTATCCCACCAGGAGGTCCTGGCTCACTACTCCCACCGCGCTCTGGACGACGACATCAGGAACCAGATGGCCATGGACTGGGTGAACCGGGAGCAGAGCAGCCCCGGGGCCCTCTCCCGAGAGCTGGCGTCCACCGAGCGGGAGCTGGACGAGGCTCGCCTGGCCGGGAAGGAGCTGCGTTTCCACAAGGAGAAGAAGGACATCCTGATGCTGGCGGCGGGGCAGCTGGGGAGCATGCACTCCTCGGGCTGTTAGGCTTTGGTGTCACCCCCGGCCCCCCAGCACGTCACAGGTCCCGCCTCTGCCCAAACCGGGGCCCATTTGCACATTTCAAAGGATTTTTTTGGGGTTTTTTTTAAGCTCCTGTACAGATTTTTAAACTCTTTTAACACTTGCTTTAGACGTGCTCCTCGGCCTCCTGTCTGCTACAAAACTGCCATCCGTTTTTAATTTTCCTTAATTGAAATTTAAAATTTTAAAAATTCAACGTTTTAAAAATTCAGATTTTCAAACTTCAAAATTTCAAATGTCAAAATGTCAACATTTGACATGTTGGAAATGTCAAAATGTAGCATTTCTAATATTTCAAAATTCAATATTTTGATGATTTAAAATTTTAAATTTTGACTCTAAATTTTAAAATTTTTAATTTCGACATGTTGACATTTGAAATTTTGAAATTTTGAAATTTTGGAAATTGAATTTTTGAAATCTTGACATTTTAATTTTAAAATTAATTTTTCTTTTCGTTTTTTTTTTGAAGCAGCCTTTCAGTGTTAACGCTATGTTGGTGCTATTTAGCCAGCAATAATCCCTAAATTTAGCACTTCCTCCCTAAATCCTCTCTGTTTTGGGGGCTGATGCTTGCCGTGCAGACCTGCTTTAGTTTTTTTCACCTTCTGCGTCTGCAGTAGAGGAGGGCTCCATCAAAACTCTTTCTTAATAAGCACACTAATTAAAAAAAACCAACCCAGAACAACCCAGGCATTCTCTGTAGCTGTGTGGGGGATTCTCCCCAGCACAGAAATGGGATTTAAATTTGGGATTTTGTTTTGGGCAGGTTTAAATCTGCAGAATTCCAGCTCTGGGCTCACCATTCCCCTATGGCTTTTCCTGCACTGGCTTTTCGCTTATGGGCCAGGACATAGTTCGTTATCCAGGTAATTAATGCACTTAATGACACACTACAAGGCCCTGTGGTGCTTAAGGGATTGGATTGGGCCGTTTAATTAATCAGAACCTGCTGCTCTGCTCCTTCCCAATCCTCTTTGGGTCCTTACAGCCCAACGAGGGTGAGGATGCTCCAGTCCTGTCCCAAGGACAAAGCGGCTGCTTTATTTTGCTGGAAGCGGAGCTTTGGAGCGGTTTGGCTCGGGATTTTTTGGAAAATCTGACAAGAAATGAGAGCTGGACGCTCTGTTCTCTCCAAATGTCAGACTTGGCCGTGGCCGGGAAGGTCTCAAAAGCCTCGCCAGGGTTTTGGAGCTCACTAAAAATCACAGGAAAGTGCTTGGCTTGTCCCCAAAGAGAACACAAGGCTTGGTTAAACTGAGCAGTGTTTAAGCCCTCGTTAACCAGAACGGTTTAAGTCCTCGTTAATTGTTAATTAGAACCATGCTTAACCCCTGGAGCAGAGCACGGGTGCACGCAGCAGCGATGCACAGAACGTTGCTGACACAAACACCTCTATATTCACTATTTTTTTACGTGAACAGGTCCCTATTCCCTGTATATGTATCCGTACTAAATCCAGATGATCTTTAGATTAAAAATTGCCCTTTTTCACATTAAAATTTTCCTACAGCTCACGCTCACAGCTAAGAAAGCCGGGACTTGCTCAACTTAATTCCCATATCCCCACTTTTCCAGTCCCAGAAGACCCCGCAGCGTCTTGAGTAGGAATATTAAATTGAAAATAAACCTCAATTTTTCTTTTTTCGCCCCGGTTTTGAGCTCTCTCTGCTCCTTTTCCCCTGGACAGAGGTACAAAGCCTTTGGGACTCTGCTCTTTCCACCCCCTGTGCCCTTTGCTTGACACCACAACACATCTGGCCGCAGAGGCAGGCAGATATTCGAGCAATAGTCCTTGTTTTGAGATAGAGGTTTAAAAAAATCGCATTATCTGTAGGTATTCTAGTTTTCTGTCCTCATCCTAACAAGCCTATTTGGGGTTTTTTTTATATATATATTTTTTTATACGCAGCCTCTTTACACAACACTATCAATGTCTAAGACGTTTATAGATGTGATTGTAAATGGTGTGGAGTTGGTGTCTTTTTAGACAGGCTGGCAATATTTAGACCTTTATTTGGATTTACTCACCTGCTCTAACACCAGCACAGGGTCCAAGCCCTCACCACCAGCACTCCCACCTCCTCCACGGTGATTTCTCTGGGGCCTGGTGAACAAGGAGACCCCTGAAAACCTCGCAGCGCCTCCGCCATCGCCTCTTTGTGCCCCTCGGGTGCTCTTTGCGTTTTTGGGTGTTTTGCGTGTTGGGAATTTTAACCCTTTTGGCAAATCTCGTGGTGCTGGGCTGCACTTCAGCCCTTTCAGGTGCCTCAGGTGCCAGCGGCCTCTCCCAAAATGAATCGAGGGGGGTTTGCGGCTTTTCCATTCATCCAAGGTGATCAAATGAACAAATCCAGGTTGTTCTCCTTGTTCAGGCTGGGTAACTCCATGCGAAGCCGGGCAGATAAGTCGCCGTGGTTTGTATGTATGGTTTTATACAATAAAATATAGATTTTGGGGTAGCTGTGGTGGCTTCTCTCTTCTTCTTGGGACAGAAGGGGCAGACCCTACACCCGACCTCTCCTTGGGGTCATTCCTGCACAGGGGCTCGTTACCTACGAGAGCCAGACCAGTGTCACCCCCTGCCACCCCAGGGGTGACGGTGGCCTCCAGTATGGCCCCAGTTTGGGGAAGAGGCATTTCCACCCTTCCCAGCATGGCGGTACGGGCGGGACAAAAATGCCTTGACCTCCCCAAGATGGCGGTGCGGAAGCTTCCCCTCAGGGACCCTTCCCAAGATGGCGGCGGTACCGTTCCGCTCTGCGCCCTCCCAAAGATGGCGGCGCGGGCGCCTTTCCGGCGCGCTTCCCGGCGCGCCCC
>NW_010163934.1:0-230 GCF_000695765.1 Mesitornis unicolor
GAGAGCTGCCGCTCCAGGAAGTCAGGAGCCGCTCACCCTGCCTCCTCCTGGGTTTTCTGGTGTTTTTCGGTGATTTTGCCGCTGTGGCAATGGCCTCTCTCTCTAGAGCTAGCATCCGGCTGCAGTACTCACCGGTCCTGCTGCTGGATCTCGCCGAATAAGCGTTGCTGAGGGTTCAGCCGCGTGTACTAAGTCAGTACAACACATAAGTGGGAGGCTATCTGCTCTGT
>NW_010163934.1:254-6755 GCF_000695765.1 Mesitornis unicolor
CATCATACAGGCAGGTTCTTCAGCCTGCCTCCTATTTTATATCCTACAATCACCACCTGAATCTCATTTCAGTGTTGTACATGATTTACAGATCACACTTACTGTTTCCTCAAAAAAATTACAAACCATCACACTTGTTTACTATGACCATTTGCAGAGCACAACAGCAGAAAATACTATTTTCTAGTGATCTTTAATTCTAACCACCAGATCCAAATTGAATTGAGAGCAAAGTTCTTTTGATAATGTAGTTTTCCACAGAAGTGAGATTTACATAACAGCTTTTAGCATTCACTTGTCTGTTCCTTCCTCAACCATTTCCAAAATTTCAGGCACTTTCAAACACACTCATCAGTTTCTACCAAAACCAACACTTAAAGAAAAAAAAAAAAAAGATGGGTCAGAGCTGGAAGATTGTAGAGAAAAATTTAGCAGTAAGATAAGGAAGAATAATCTAAAATCCTTGTCTGGTCCAAGCCAGAAGCAGAAAACATTCATAAATCAGAACTCTACTTGGCAAAAACTCACAAGCTAACCAGCCTAACCTAGAAAGTGATGTTTAATCAGGATCCCAAACCAGCTGTGGCACATAGCCAAAGTGCAAACCAAAAACATCATACAGGGATTTCAGGTCCACAGCCACAAATCTGAAGGTAATCAACCTCAGTTCTGGACCACATAACATAGCTAAAATATGATCTCTTAACTCCCCAGACAGTAATGATTGTCTTGGCACAGCTCATCAGAACAAATATGCACTTCTTTGTTTAGACTGGATTCAGGCAACTCTAAGTTTAATTGGGGTCCCACTCGCCATTTGGACTTACACGCACCTCCTCTCCTATATAGCATAAACCCTTCCTGTCACAAGGGTCAGCATAACTTGTAGAGCACAAGAGAAAACTGGGACTACTTTTTCTCTCCATCAGATAAGACTTTTTCACTCAGAAATAATGGCAATTCTGGATTTACATAAAATTGTGCAAGTCATATCTGCCCCTAGCAGTATCCTTCATCGCAATGGATCCCAGAGCTGACATCCCAGTACATTACTGTTTCAACTCTACTGCAGATGAGGGCTTGCTCTGCTGTTCATACTTCAGCCACGTAGTCATATTTTTCCTCACAATCAAATGCTAAAACTAGTATGCCCAGACTTCAGTTATTGAAACCATTATTGCTATACAGAAGAGGCAATGTCTCCAAATCAAGTTCCATATCTTCTCCCACACAAAAGTTTTAAACAGGCTTGCCAAAACCTTGCAGTTTGTGGGGAATATAAGGAAAAAAAAAATCTCCAGACAGCAGGCACATCAAAAAGCCCTCTTGCTCCAGAAAAATGAAACTACAGACTGCCATGCACCTGTCCCACTCTGAACCCCTACAAATGTAGGGTACACAGAGGCAAACATACAGGCTCAGTTTGTGTGCTTATAAAAGCAACCTTAACTACGTGCATTCTTTCCTCAGCTAATGTATTCATCCTGGTCTCAGCTTCTGGGCAAGCAGCTATTAGGACCTGCCTGAAAGAAGCAGCACCACCATAAAAAAACCAACCAAACAAACAAAAAACACCCCCATCAAAAAACAAAACAAAACAAAACAAAACAAAAAAACCCCCACCAACCAAAAATCCCAAACAGCTTTTGTTTGCCTCTGCTACAACTCTCCTTCCAGACAATATGAATCAAACATGGCAATCAAAATATTTACAGAGCTCAAGAGTACATGCCACAACTCCCCCAAAGATTACATAAAATCTCTTTGCAAAAGCTAAAATTTTAAACTGAAAGCTTAAACTAAAGTATCAGTCATGGTCTGTATTCAAATATACATAAAACATACTATGTATATAATTTATATAATATATAATTTGCTTTATTTTGGGTTTTCTGCATACCTTCTGAATTAAAAAGAGCATTGTTCAGAGTAAATAGTGCATTAGAGCCCAATCAATTCACTGCACAATGCCAATCCATCTGTCCTTCCTTTCGAACACTCATTCTTCTTTCCAAAATTTTGAGTGGATCCCTTGTCACAGCTGGTTTAATATCAACCAGGATCTCAGGTTCACAGGAGAGGCCTGACCATGCTGTAGGGCAGCAGAAACACCATCCTGCCACAAGGTTGGTGTCCATGTCCCTGTGCACAAGGCAGTACTCAGTACACTAGTCACTGCCACATAGCTTAGGAGCCTCTGGCTCATTTACTGGAAAACTACACTAAAAAAAAATTTTAAAAAAATCAAACATTTCAAGAGAAAGGAGCAACTATTGCAAATACCCTTTTTTCTACTTCTGCAATCAGGTATCTCAAAGCTTTTGAAATCTGCTCTATGTCACATCAGTCGCTCCGCATGCACTCTCAGAGAGTCAAAATTGTAAAGTCATAGCTTTCTCTGTCTCTTACTCAAGTAAAAAAATAGATTATCCTGGAGACCTGTGGGAGAAACCTACCTTTCTCAAGAAGTACAACTCAAAAAATCAATCTGTCATAGATTTAACCTCTCATCTTTAAACCTTTTACAGATTTAATAATACGCCAATTTTTTAATATATTTATATAGCTTTTCATTCTCTATCTTATCCACTTTGTTTCTGCAGAAAAGTTTCCTTCCTAGAAAAACTTTTGCTTTTATCAAGGTAATCACTAATCTAAAAGTTCAGAATTTTGTAACTTTTATAGAAAACAAACTCCACTGGATTTGCTGATTTTTCTTTGAAGTGACTTTGTTAGACAAGAATCTAGTTCTGCCTTACTAAGCATATTCAGCTCTCCATCCTGACTTTACAAAGTCCTTTTCTCCAATTATACATACTCTGAAAGTTTTTAAGTTTCCTTTCCCATTTTCCTCCCTTTAATGATGGTCACTTGCAGCATTGTAAGCTATGACTATGCCAGGGGCTCCTTCCTTAATTTTACACAATGAAAAATGAAAATTGAGTCTTTATTTGGAGAACTGTTTGGAGGTTTTTAGTATGGGAAAATAACATTTATACAGCCCATGTAATGATTAATGCAAAAACATCAGTCAGGCTACAAATCTGACAGAAACTAGTTAAACATTTTTTTAAAACAAAACAAAACATCATAAACCCAGGAACTTCCACAGGGAAATTTTTAAGCTTTTCTAGTGAGTTTTAAAGAAAAATGTGTTCTTATTGGTTGTGTTAATTATTATAATATAATCAGATTCACAATAAAATACAGGATTGGCAATATATTTGTTGCTCATTTTGTTAACGAGGTGGGTACTTAACTACATACATTTATATGGTACTAAAATACTTTTTCACAATTAAGACAAAAGCCTCTTTCACAGAATAAGTGTCCACATGTGAAAAAGCAGCATCATTAAAATGTAAACTGCTTTTTTATAGTTTTGAACCCATTGCAAGTCTGAGTTGTAGAAATTTCTAAAATTTTTGTTTTGAGACTTATGAAATTCAAAATTTTAAGTTTTTATTCTGAAAGCTAAAAACTCACACCAATTCTATGAGGTTCAGACTAATAAATCCCATTTTATACTGTATGTTAGCCTCTTGATCTGTTTAAATGGCTATTGCCTCTTCATCACTTTCTCCAACAACAATAACTTGTGCTGCTAAATTATCAGAGCTGAAAGCAGGCAGAGAAAACACGACGACAGATTAGTGGGGTTTTTTTGGTGTGGTTTTTGTTTATTTTTATTCCTTTTATACACATATATTTGTCTTCCAAGCATTCAGCCTCAAACTAGTTGGAAGAACTTCAATTTTTAGAGTGAGGTATATCTCTAGGCCTTCTCTAGCCATGCTCCTTACACACAATGTAAAGCAGGAGTGTGAGTAGCAAGACAGGTTTCTTAGCACCTTTGCTCTGGGTAAAGAATGGATAGCCAATAATGCTGCTTTTTGAAGACAAGCCTGACACACTAATTTACATAAACCTAAACATGCCAGGGCACGGTAAAATTGCGAAACATGGAACACTAGGAAGGTCGTGGCAGCAGCTTTGTTTAATGCTGTCTCGGATAATTACCAAGGTTCAGGTGGTTTTCAGCTATGTCTAATTCATGGCTGGAGTGTTGCAAGTTCCCAGAGTAACCTTGAAACTGAAGAGTAACAAACACTTAAAGCTGCTTTGCTTTCCCCCACCTCCATCCCCTACCACCCTAGCTTGCAAAATCAGTGTTGTCTATCAACTTTTGGTTGATACATGACTGTCATTCAAAGCACATCCCTTCACAAAAATAAAGGTACATTATGCCTTTCCATGCAAATCCACATCTAAAAATCCCCTAATTACTTCTACAGTGCCTTTTCTGTGTGACAAAATCTTCCTGAGTCCAGCAAGTGATTTATATTAAACTTATTTCAGAATTTCATATATGCACACTCAAGTTCCACACTCAAGACCTTAACTGCATTGAAATTCTATTCTGTTCACATCCTCTTTTACACAAAGGGATAATTTTATTCTGCAGAGACAGATCCTATTCAGTACCTTTAATAAGACAGACAATAAATTTAAGAAAAAATACTATAAACACTTGAATAAAGAACTTTAAATAGAGTAGGTGCCTACATTTAGGATAAATTTATGACCTGTATATGGTGATACTTCATAGTAAAGCTACAGCTTCAGGGGCCAGCAGCAGATCAATTATCTTTTATTTCACTATCACAGATTATAAAAACCCGCTCCCATCTGCGCTTACCCACACCCTACTCTCCAGTGTAAGCAGAGAAATAGCAAAGCAAGTTATTTTTGTATTCAGGATCTTCCTCTCTAACTTCTCCCTGCAGAAAATAAAACTTGGATCTCTCTCCCTGTTAACTATGAGTTATTCTGAGTTTCTTGGAAAACCATATTTCTAAATGGACCAGATGGGAACATAAGACTAGATACTCCTCTGAATTCAGGTTTTCTAACTCCCCAAGTTCTGGCATACAGCGTATTACAGTCAGTTTGCCAAATCAACAGATGATTGTAAAACCCTGAAGAAAACATATTTGATCTAAATTTGCATCTGTTAACAAAATTCTTTAAAATTACTTAAAATAATTTTATAGGCAGATATGCCTAGTGGCAGGGGGTGTGTGTGTATGTGTGCATGTTTGTTTCCTTCAGTTTAGTTTTTGTATATTTTTCCATGAAGATCGCTTGCAATACAGACCAACAAATTGACATATTTAAATTTGCTGTAACATTGCAGCAAAAGAGAACCACTCCTTAATATCTAAGACACTATTGAAGAGATCCTTATTCCCAAAACACTATGTTTCTTTTGGTCTTGCTAGCTATTTTCTAACTTGCTTTTCAATTCTCTAAAGGCCTGAATAATACAGAACTTAAAAAATCCAATCTTCTTCTTTCACCACCTGCAAGCAGAGGAAAAAAAAAACCAAAAGAAAAAAATCAACTGTCTCACTGTTTTCCATTCTGCTAACTCCACCTGCATAAGCGATTTCAAGTCCATTTCTCAGGCTTCCAGAAAAGTTTCATTTCCCTGGCAGTAACCTCATCATACACTTCAGCCTTACAAATCACTTGATTCTAGTAATCTATAAAGCCAAGTCTTCTATCCTTATATATATGCCATCATATACTGTACATGAATGCTTTCCCCTTATTTAAACAAGAGGTAAAAATATTTCCTAAACAGTCTTCCACATTGCCCAAAGTGTAGAGTAAGGCTGGCATCCCAGAACCATGAAGAAATTGTCTCCTAAAGGCTAAGAAACCCTGAAAGAGACAGATTTAGGGTTAAAGAGTGGTGTTGTGGAGTTTTGCGGCAAGTGTTTTTTTTCCTCTGTAGCCATTGATACATAAATGCACTCTCCACAGAGGATTAAAATTTTTTAATTTTTCCTTTAGTTACTTAAATAAAACATTTTTCTGCAAAAGGCCTTAAATTCTCTATGCTGCAATTTCCCGTTAGGATGTTAACCCAGTAGGACTGGGAGAAAAGATCATCTCTTGATGTTTTCTACAATGCAGGATGTAATTCCAATTTAAAAATGCGGTTTATTTATTGTACCATTTGTTCAAGTTTAATTTCACCTTTGTGACTAGGATAGCATCAAGCTTCTGGAAAAAGCTTCAAAGCTGAAGCGCACCTGGAAAGAAGCAAAGGAATACCTCTGATAATAAGAGTTCACAATACCCTTGGGAATCAGGTTAAAATGCTATGAAAGGACAAGTGATGTACTCTACCAAAAAAACTAGAGAATTTATTGCCTATTCTCAAGACTAAAGGCAGAGTTAAAACTAACTCTATACTCTAAACACCTGTACAAAGACTTCTTTATGCTCCAGAACACATAACTCAGCACATGCCTCAAAACACACCTCACTTCACACACAGACTAGATATTTTGACAGAGAAGGAGTCAAATGAAGACTACTAAATAAAAAAATCCACTCTGTCTTGCTCAAGAAGCCCCAGTAACAGAAGGTGCTGGATACTGGGAGTGTACAGAGACACATGTGTGTCTCCTGGCTTCCTGCACTTTTCTA
>NW_010163934.1:6765-7022 GCF_000695765.1 Mesitornis unicolor
TTTTGGTCACCATTGGAGACATGACACTAGACTAAATGAATTCTTGTTCTGATTAAATATTACTAAATATTCCTAATTATCCGCATTTGCACATCTGCTGTGTCTATATAACACAGTTTTATATACTGTATGTATGAGCTACTAAACTTGAACACATTTAAAACTGAAGCTTCATTCTTCACTTTGGTATCAGCCCTTTAGAAAATAAAATACTCCTCTTTGGTCAAGTGTAAGGATTGGTCTGGCTCATAGTTTAA
>NW_010163935.1:0-208 GCF_000695765.1 Mesitornis unicolor
TTTAAATATGTATATATATATATGTATATAAAATTGGAGTTTTCTTCTTTTCTTTTCACTGGGGTTTCCCAAATTGCTGCGAGCTCTCGCTCCCATTCGGGCTATGAGAAAGCCGCATCTTGTCCGTCTTTTCTGAAGGCAGCACCTGTTTCCATCCTGTTCTTCAAAGTCAAAACCCGGGTTGTATGTTATGAGTAGGAACCCGGGA
>NW_010163935.1:271-541 GCF_000695765.1 Mesitornis unicolor
ACATATACACCATACGGAGACATATTTATAATAGGTTTATTTTCCTAAATCCAGAAAATATAACGATATTCTGTCGTGGAGTCGGAGACTTTCTGTGTTATTCTTAAGGCACGGCAAACATTTCTAGGTAAAAACCCGGGAGCTGGCTGCTGTTATTCTCAGAAGAAGCTTTTCCCACTTAGCAGCAGGATGAGTTTTTCTTCTCATGTTTGTGCAAAAATAAAAAAAAAGAAAGAAAAAAGGACGATTTTTGCCAAGCTAAATGGCCAG
>NW_010163935.1:579-898 GCF_000695765.1 Mesitornis unicolor
CGCATATTTCTCATCTGTCGCAGATAGGAGAGGCAGGCAGACAGACAGACGGACGCAGAAAAACTCCCTGCCCTCCCCGGTTCTGCTTTTCTATCACACTCCGCTTTGCTGTATTAATTCTAACACCATGAGTGTTATGCTGTTTTTTTCTTTTAACCGTAACTACGCTGTCCCTGCAACAACCGTGCCTCCTTTTTTTGGTACCTAAGTGCAGCCTAGCGAAAAACAGAAGGAAAAATTAAATAAATGAGACGCCCCCTGCAAAGTTTCTTTGTTAAATTAATAGACAATAAATTAATAATGAATAAATTAATAAATA
>NW_010163936.1:0-2432 GCF_000695765.1 Mesitornis unicolor
GGGCCAACATGCCCGTCGGCACCCCCATCCACCGCCTCATGATCGACCCCTACATCGCCGTGGTGGCGGGGGCCCTGGCCACCTGCAACATCCCCCTGGCCTTCCTGGAGCCCACCATCGCCAACTGGATGAAGGAGTCCATGGGGGCCAGTGAGTGGGAGGTGGGCCTCACCTGGCTGCCCGCCTTCTTCCCCCACGTGCTGGGCGTCTACGTCACTGTCCGGCTGGCCGCCGCGTACCCCCACCTCCAGTGGTTTTACGGGGCCCTAGGCATGGCCATCATCGGTGCCAGCTCCTGCCTGGTGCCAGCCTGCAGGAATTTCGGGCAGGTCATCATTCCCCTCTGCGGCATCTGCTTTGGCATCGCCTTGGTGGACACAGCCCTGCTGCCCACCCTGGCCTTCCTGGTGGACGTGCGCCACGTCTCTGTCTACGGCAGCGTCTACGCCATCGCAGACATCTCCTACTCTGTGGCATATGCCCTGGGGCCCATTGTGGCCGGCCAGATTGTGCACACCATGGGCTTTGCGCAGCTCAACCTGGGCATGGGGCTTGCCAACGTGCTTTATGCCCCTGTCCTCCTCTTCCTCAAAAATGTCTGCCAAATGAAACCCTCTCACTCAGAGAGGAACATCCTCCTTGAAGAAGGACCTAAGGGACTCTACGATACCATCAAAATGGAGGAGCGCAAAGGCATGGGCAAAAGCCTCCGGCCAGCAGGTGACACAGAGGAGAACGGCATGGACTCCTACCACAGAGACCTGACAGGAGTGTCCGAGGAGGACTCCTCAGACTATGAGTACAGCTAGGTTCCCCCACACAGCCCAGCCCCAGGAGCAGGGAGGGGTGTGTGGGAGAGAGGAAAAGAGGGAGGATGAAAGCATTATTGCATTATGTTTCTGTACTGATGTGCAATATATACAGTTTAACCTTTGTCATGATGTAATGGCTTTCTTCTAGACTTATTTTTAATCGGTATTTCCTTCAGCATTCAGGCAAGGTGGAGGAGGTGGGGAAGGGGGGGTACAATCCTGAAGAAAATTATCTGAGTAATCATTGGTATCAATCTGGGGGGGTGGGGGGAGAGGGGAATCCTTCAAAAAACCCAACATCAACGAAACAAAAAAACAGCCTCATAGCTGGGGTATAATTGTGCAAAGTTTTCTCAAGCTGAAACTGTGTGTGACATACTGTATATCTCTGTAAAAATATAAGAAAAGCAGAAAAGTCTGTGTAAAAATTTTGAATGGCATATTCAGGGACTTAGTAAATCTTGTGTACATATACTTAGATTTTCAGTTGGATTCGTCTATTTAAGAAGAGCAACAACTATCACAATGTTTTATTCTTCCTTGGGAATAAACTGAAGTATTGTACTTTTTCTTTTCTCTCTTGTGCTGCTCTCCAGTAAGTGCAATATGCTGTATTATGTTGAAGTCCAAACTACAAGAATAATACAATCTGAATAAATGAAATTGAAGGGGATCGATTGTCTTTGTTTCATTGTTGAGGGCTGCTTGAGGGAGGGAGTTGGTTGTGCTCAGTGTAACCCCTATGGTAACGGTTCCTCATAACAAACCTCATAGGTTACCAAAATCACCCAGCAGAACATCCCGGTACAAAATGTTCTCATTCACTCTTCAAAACATATGTTAATGGTCCACACAAACAGCATCGCACTGCAAACAAGCTATCGATAGCCTAAAACCAGCTACTCTTATTCTCATGCAAATTTATTTTTAATTCTCACAATCGTGAATTTCAGTTTTCGAATATTCCAAAAATTACACATTACCAGCAGTTAGAGATGCAACACTGAAAAACGCCTTTCTTGGTGCTGAGTGATGCCCCAATTGCAAAGTACCCATCTCAGTGCAGCCGACAGGGATTAAACAAAACAAAAGATGAGTGAAGCGCTTCATTCAAACCTTTGCAAATAGTGGAAACCTTCAGTCCAACCGCAATGAAACCAGAGTGCGCATTTTGCCCTGTAAATTTATCGTGATATAAAATAAAATCGTTTATTTAAATTCCCAGCTCATTCCGAAACAAAATAAATTACTTATAATCTCAAGAGGGGAAAAAAAAGTTATATAAATGGCCACAGCAACTATTAAAAGGCTTCCACCTGACCCTGGGGAGCTGGGCGCCGTGAAGAAAAACCGCTCGCCGGTTCCGCCGAGCCGCGCTGAGCGGGCCGCGCGTCCCCGCCGCGCCGCAGCTCCTGTCGGGGCGGCCGGATCGCTGCTCACGCAGCGCAAAACTCGTGAAAACGCCACGGCGGTGCTTTGGCACAGCGGGTTGGTGAAGGAGAAATGGCCACCGCGGTATGAGCTGAGCCCCGCTTCCCTAAACCACAGCCGCCTTCTTTGCGGTAAGCGGTAATTGCGGCGCCTCCTCTAGCCCGCTGCACTGGGGCTGCGCCCGCTCTC
>NW_010163937.1:0-1112 GCF_000695765.1 Mesitornis unicolor
GGGGCCTGGCTCCCCCCACCATTCCCAGGTGGAGCTGGGGGGGCTGCTGCTGCATTCTCCCCATGACCGGGGCTGCCAGGGCTGCTGCTCCTCCCTGCAGAAGGGGACAGGGGGACCCCCATGGACTGGGGCAGGGGGGAGCCCCATTCATACCTGGACACTCACTGGTCCCCCCAAAGCTCCCCTGGGGACAGAGGCTCTGCAGCCCCCGTGCCCCCCCCCCTGGTGGGAGCAGGACCTCCCTCCACCTCCCCAAGAGGCAATGAAACTCCTGCCCTGCCAGGCACAGCAGGGACCCCCCAGGCTTCTGCCAGACTGGGCAAGGGGCATTCAGAGACCCCCAGCACCCCAGGAGGGCTGAAACCACCCCATGTGTTCACCTGGGGCTGAGGCGGCTGCTGCTCCCCCAGACCCTGCTCCAGGGCCACAGCACAATGTGGGGGGCACACACGGGGGGAGCACACTGCCCAGCAGGATGGGAGGAACAGTTTTGGGGAGCACAAGGATGGGAGGTTTGGGGCTGCGGGGCTCAGCACGACACCCAGGACCAGGATAGGGACCCTGGGGCAGTGTCCAGACCTGGGGGAGGCCATTGCTGCACAGAGTAAAGACACCAGAGACAGGGGGGTAAGACAGGGAATGCTTTTTATTGGGACCCACGGGACAGGACGGGTGGGCCCGGAACAGACGTTTCCACCAAAGCACAGAGCATGGGACAGGACAGACCGCGGCACACACTGCTACAGACCCCCGGGGGGGCTTCAACTAGGTTATGTTCCCTGTTCGAGCAGCACCCTGAGGAGAGTTTAGTACTCCTCCCCTTCCTCCTCTCCCTCCCCTTCCACAGAATCCACCCCCACCTCCTCATAATCCTTCTCCAGGGCAGCCATGTCCTCCCGAGCCTCCGAAACCTCCCCCTCTGCCCTCCCCCACGTACCAGTGCACAAACGCCCGCTTGGCGTACATCAGGTCGAACTTGTGGTCCAGGCGGGCCCAGGCCTCGGCGATGGCCGTGGTGTTGCTCAGCATGCACACGGCGCGCTGCACCTTGGCCAGGTCCCCCCCGGGCACCACCGTGGGCGGCTGGTAGTTGATGCCCACCTTGAAACCAG
>NW_010163938.1:0-4108 GCF_000695765.1 Mesitornis unicolor
GTCGGAAGATGCCGCTGAGCGGCGCCGCTGCGTGGGGGCTGCCCCCGGCCTGGATTCCTCCCGGCGAAATTTTCCGGGCTGTCCGGAGCCGGGTTTCTCGTGGAATCGGTCCCGCGGGATAAAAAGTGGTTGAGCAGGCGGAGACCGCGTCTTTGCGCGGGTTAAGACCTGCGCGGCGGTGGCCCCGTACTGGGGAGCGATGCGGAGCGGCAGAGCAGGCAGCTTCCTTTGCTGCTGCAGAGGAGAGCTATTAAAGAATACCAAAAGTTTCTGGCGTCCCGTCCCCGCTCTCCCTGCCCCCTCTCCCCCATCCCGTTGCTTGTGGTTCACGCGTGAGTGCGTTTGAAGAAGTTGCGACGTATTTTTGCCTTCTGTAGAGAAGTCAGCGAGCCTCTCGGCTAACAAGTAAAAACGAGGGGTTTTTGCAAGCATTTTTTGATGCATATTAGCATATTGCAAAAGCGTGTTTAGGCTTAAGCACTCTGTGTCGAGAGACCTGTGCTTACTGACAGGTTTTTAAGCTGTGTAACTGGTGTCCATCGTTGGGCGCTCTATGATCAACAACAGTGCTTTTTGTAGCTTTAGTTACTGGTTTTCCTGCTGGTTCTTGCGTGGTTGCACTGTTGATGTGTTGCAGAGGTGTTTGCTGTGTTATTTCCTTTCTTGCAGGTCAGTAGGTCTTGGTATCTTTTGTAATGGCTGTGCACACACAAATCGTAGAAGTGTTGGAGGCTTTTGTTTGGTTTTGGGGGGAACTTTGGTGTTGTGGTGGTGTTTGGTTCCTCCCTCCCCAGCTGTGCCCATAAACAGCAGGGAAAGCTGCAGTTAAAGATGCGAATCATGTGAAAGACTGATGCTGAAAGGGAACTCACCAGCAAGGGTGACTCTTCCTCAGAAAAGAAGCCTGTTAAGAAAGAGGAGGATGTGCAGCATTGGAGAATGTTTGATTCAGATCTGGAAATGGAGCCAGTGGCTTCAGGGTATTTGCAGGCTGGGAATTGCATTGAACTTGTCTGCTGCTTTGAATCCAGAGGTACAGAGTGCCTAGCTGCTCCTCTGGGTAAGATGCCGCTCTTCGAAAGTGCCTTTGCAAAGCCTGTGCGTTGCTTTGTTTGCATGACAATCTCCCTCAAGAGTGCAGTGTCAGCTCCTGGGAAAGCTTTGGTGGACAGTTTTGGTCCTGGAATTTAAGGTGGCTAAATTTAGGGCAGGGCCAGGATGTGGGAAAGGTCTTCCTTACCTATCCCAGGATTAGTTTCTGTGCCTTATTTCTTAGGTTCTTAGGCACTTCCATTATTTAAATCGTTGCATAGGCAGTTCTGATAATGACATTTAAGAGTTAATCTTGTAACTTAAACAGGGGAAAGTTTGATCTAAATTTAGATTTAGAGGGCTTTTTAAAGCCCCCTGTGCATGCTAGATAGGCACTGCATGGCTTTAGACTGTAGGAGTCTCTCATTAATATGAGTAATTTCCCTACCTAGTTCCTCCTACCTTTGGAATGTGGTGGTGACCAATACTGGTCACATCACACATAGGTGTTTTCCAGCCAGATACAACCATGATTTTTACAACTCTTACTTTCTTTTCTTTCAGTGTAGCATATGAATTTGGAAGCAAAGCCAAATGCCTTCTGATGTGTGACGTTTTTTCCAGAAAGAACTGAATTGTTTGATTTGGAAAAAAAAAAAATTTAAAAATATAATGAACCAGCAAACAAAGCAGATGTCACAAGAAGAACTGAAAAGTCGTGTGCTTGAATAGTTAGTAGACTTAAATTTAGTTATAAGTGCTCCTTGGAACATCACTCCTCAATAATTGCCCGTGAAATTAGATCAACATTCAAAAACACCTTGTGAGAAAATCCAGCTGACTTGTTTCCTTTGCCTGTGTATAATCCCAAATATTATTCAAGCAGATTAAAATACATGCCTTGCCTAGTAGCTCTTCTGTCTCTAAAAACTATAAACTGCTGTAAGGAGTTGGTGATGGAGGAGATCGGTTGGTGCTAGAAAGGAAGATGCATACAGCTGGAGGAGTCGCTTGCTGTTATAGGCAGCTCTGTCGGCTTTGTGTAAGGATGAGATGGAGCTTGAGTGTATTTCACGGGCTGATGGTTAGAAACGTACCCTTGCCTTCTAGATGGAACATACTGAAAGTACAGTGAAATACTGATTTGTGGTAACGTGTAAGGATCTTAGTTCACAAAACTAGATGTTTACTGAAGTGCTTGTTTGATAAACACTTGTTCTGAAGGAAACACTTAATCTCCTCTGTTCTTAAAGCCAACAAAACCCCCTGTTGCTAATATGGCTTGAAGAAAGTATTTGTAATTGCTATTTGATTGTGCAGTTAAAATTACTTAAGGCAACTCAATGTAAAAATGTAATCTGTCTTAATAGCAAAGCCCAGGCTTGTGACTTATACCGCAGCAGAGCCTGTGTGCAGCAGGCGCACAGTGCTCAGGGGAAACCCGGCTTGGCCCTGGGGAAGTTGTGCCTTTGTGTAGGGAGCTTAGGGCTAGGGAAGAGCGCTGGTGCACGTAAAGTAACTGAACACCTGCTGTGCACTCATCGTTTTTGCAGTTTTTATGTTTTCGTAAAATACTGTGAGGCTCTTCTGAATGAGAATTTGAAAACAGGGGGATGGTTAAGAGGAGTACCGTGACTGCCTTTAGCAGACCTAACGTGCAACGTGTAATTCCAGTACTGTGTGTGCTGTGTGCAGTCTGCAAACGTGCCAATGATGCACCTGCCCCGGGAGCTGAAATGGATTTTGCCATGAGTGGTCATACCTTGCGTTAGTGGTATTGAGCCCAAAGGCAAGGGGTCTCTGGTGAGGTAACCATGCATCTGTGTTCGTGAGCTGCCTGCTGGGGTCGCATCCTAAATTACTCTGAAGAGAGTCTTCAAAGAGAGAATTGGTGGGCATGAGGGCCTGTGTTGCTGAAGGGCTGTATGCAGAATACTGACCACCATGGGGTTTTCCAGGTGAGCAAGCAGTGAGGGGTTGGGTGCAGCAGTAAAGGCAGGTCCTTGTCACCCCTCAGACTGTAAGCTGCTGTAGTTGCACAGTTGAATCACTTTCAGGGATAACTGGTTGCTCTTTAACAGTCTGGGCTTTGATGTTACACAAGTGCATAGTTTAGGTTTACCTCAGATGAATGACTAAAATCTCCTTCTTAAACAAACTTCTTGGTTTACATAACAATAAAAAAATGCTTCCTATCTATTTTCTATCTGCTGGAGGAGTTGGAAAAATTCTGATGTTGTAAGTGCTGGAACAAAAGCTGAAGTGTATAATGAATGTGCTTATGCTTCACAGTGGTAATTTGTTTGAAATGTCTCCCATGAGGGGAAAAAACCAAACCAAACCAAAAACAAACAAAAACCCCACAACTTGGAAATGCTGCTGCTTGTTCTTCATAAATAGGAGAACAAGCTCTCCTATTAGGTATGTAGTCAACTTTGTTTTCCTTCTTTTTTTTCTTAAGAGCAACTGCCCAGTTTGGAAAAGGTGGTTTGCAAAGTAAGATTTGCGGTGTGCTTCAAATCTCAAACTCACTTTGTCTCTCTTGTTTTCTCCTTGTCTATTCCCCAAGTATCCACAGAACAGACCTTTTTTTACTGATAAGACTTGGAGACCTGATTGTTGAGATGCCAGATTTCCCTTAGCTGAGTTTTGCCTCCAAGCAAAGTACAAGCTTGCATTTGCAGCGTAAATATGTCAGTTTAGATTGTCAAGTCACAAGTGCTGATTTGTTTGCCTCTCTTCTTAAAGAATATCCTTCTGTGGGGTAGCAGGGTGAAAATAGCATGGGTAGTTGTTTATTCACAGCTGTGAAGAAGTACATGCTGTTGGAATTGTGGTTAAGTATAGGTCAGAACTGTGGCTTGTAGGAATCGCCTTTCATAATAAAAAGTTCCTTTCCTCACTGTGCTTATTGCTTTGCTTTAAGGAGAAATAGGGAGCAGGGCAATCAAGGTCATTGTGGTAGCAAAGTGGAGGCTTATTCACAGTTTCATCCCCATGGTGGCTCTGGTTAGCCTCTCTCATGCTCAGTGGCTTGGGAGTGCCATAGCTGGCTGTACCTGGCGGTGACAGGTCA
>NW_010163938.1:4171-4903 GCF_000695765.1 Mesitornis unicolor
CCGCGTACATTCCTGCTACGTACGTAACAGGTACGCCTGGTGCTGCAGTCTCTGCCCTTACGTGTCCTGGCTGTAACACCACCATAATTTTTTTTGCGTTGCTGTAGCTAACTTTGTTTTTGGGAGGATATTATATAATTGGGTTTTAGTTTGAATAATTCATACACAAATGCACTGCTGAAGCTTGAAAAATTCCCAGTGTTTCTTCTCAATTTCTTTTCAGTTACATCACGGAGTGGCTGGGTTTTGATGAGTCCGTGTGTTCTCAGCCAGCATAAATTGTTTTTAAACACATTTCTGTTAACAGCCACAAATATAGACAACAGTTTAAATCTTTATTTATGCAAGATTCTCACTGAAGTTAGGAGAAATCTGTACTAAGAACTTTGTTGTGTTGAAGCTCAATCTTTTTTCTTTTCAGCTTTTTTTTCCGAGAAAATCCATTTTCAGTTCAGTCAGTTTTAGCAAAGCCTACGCTTTTAAAGCTCTGAAGTGCAGAGCTGTGCTAGGTGGCCCAAAAGAGGAGTGTGCAAGTAAAGATACACATCAAGAGCACTTGAATAAAACTTAATGTTTTGTTCCAAATATTCTCTTAATATGCAAGGTATGTAATGCAGAGCAGGGAGAGTGGGAGAAGAGCACCCAGTTGAAACTTCTTTGCCATGCTTGTGGAAGAATCTGGGTTGTTTCATACTGAGATGTATTGGGCAGGGAATAATTTAATGAAATATA
>NW_010163939.1:0-31444 GCF_000695765.1 Mesitornis unicolor
GGTGCCGGGTCCGAAGCGCAGGCATCTGGGGGCGCCGTCTCGCAGCCCCGGGCGCTCCTCGGAGGCCGGGACGGCTCCGCCCCTGTGGAGCAGCGCGGCCGGGGCCCGATCTTCATCCTCGCCGGAGCGGCGCTGAGGGGGACCGCCGCCGAGTCACTTGTTCTCCGCTATTTCGGCTTTCCCTGGCAGCCAGTGGCCACCTCCAGTTTCTGAAGAGTTTTCACAGAGCATTTCCCTGGTACGGTCTAGAGGGTCGCTGGCAATCATATGGAGGGGGGAAATACTGCACGAATAATTTCTCATTAATACATGCAACCAGATAACAACGTAGAAAGCATTCAGGATATTAAAGTCCTAAAATTTAGGGTGTCTGCTTTTAACATCTTTATATTTTTAAGCATTTCTTCAGTTATTCATAGAAGTCTATAATGCTGATGGAAACATGATTTTTAAAAAATCTGCCCTCTGAATCTTTCAAAGTTTTGTTATTGTAAGTTTAAAATAACAGATAATTTTCACTGAAAGTTGATAAACCATGCTGAAGTTAAATGTAAGCTGCTTGTCAGAAGACATGTTTTTTCCAATCAAACTGCTGTTCTGGATGCCTTAAAAACTGTTAAGCCACTAAAAATGCAGAGACTCCTCAGCTGGATTTCCAATGCACGCATGATGCATACGGTTCTGTATTGAGTGGTTACAAAGAATATTGTACCCTTGGTAAAGCTGAAGGGAAGTGGGATGAGCACCAGCCCTGGAAGATGGTGAGCACCCTCAAAATCCATTTTGGGGTTCTTGATGTGTTTCAGGACATGGTCAGTGCCATGTAGTCTTGAAGCCTAAATCTCTCTAGCTTGGTGAAGTACATATGATTTAAACTGGTGTATCTATTAGAACAACGTATATTACAGTTTGGCATGTGTCCCAGGTTTGAAAAGTAATGTTGTGTTACCTTCAAGTGCTAACAAATTTATGTTTCTATTAGTTCACTGGTACTGGGACACTTGCAGCTCTTTCACAAGTATGAGAGAGAAGTCGGTTATTCGGCAGGTTTCTTAATTGCAGTAGGTGCTTTGATTTACCACTCATGCAATTAACACTTCCTTTTACTGGAACCTACCTTTCCAAGACCCAGTAATTATAATACTTTTTGATAAGCAGAAGATTTAGTGTTAGTTACTGAATGTTTGCAACTGGTGGGGGAAAAAATTGAAATCTGTTATGTGAAAGGAAAATGTGTTAAAAAACTTTACGTTTACATAGGACTTTATTTTACATGGAGCTATCTGGAAAGTAGTTAATACATAAAACACAGATATTTTCAGTATAATGCTGAATTTGCTATTATAAGTGTTAGCAATCCTAATTTATGTTAAGGATCTGTACAAATTCACTTTAAAAATGAAAAAAAAATCTGCCCATATAATTTCAATAGTCGGAGAAGAGATGGGGGAAGAGGAAGTAAGGTTCTGATTTTGTAGATGGTGAAATGAGACATTTGGAGAAGAGACTTTTTTTGTGAGTTTGCAGAACAGCTCCTGCTGTTATGCATGCAGCTATTATGTTATATTTTTAAAATCTGTGCAAGTGGCTTGCCTACGAGGAGACTGCAGAATAACCAAGTTCTCAGCGTAACTCTGGATTCTAGGTTCTAGGATCCCAGGTCCATGAACACAGCTTAATTAATGAAGTACTGCCATTTAAAAAAATACTATTTCATGAATTGGAGATTAATACCAGATTCTGTTATAAAACGTCTTCTAAAAAAAGTAAGACAGAGAAGGTAAAGAAGAAGAAACTTGGAGAGATCTCACTGTTTTCTTGGTAACTGCACTTGGTGTGAGGGTGACTAAAGTACTGCATATTTACATTTTAGTTCATCATGCACTTGAGCTAATCTTGCCTTCCCTTCAGCTCCAATGACATTTCCTATTTTCCCATTAGTCACCTACTACAGTTGTTTTCCCCATGCAGTCTCTTATGGACTCTGCACGTTTCTTTGTTGGGCTCTGCCAGCCTCTGTGAATCTCACTGATTTCAGTACAACTTCCTGATGTCTTGCTTCTCTCCCCAGTACTGCTACGTCTCTGTCTCTTCATTTTCTGAAAACCAAGAAACTGGGGGCAAGGCTAGAAAGGAGTAAAGGCAATAGTGCTTGTATTTTTAAAGGAGCGGTGTTTTCTTCTTGTGTAGCAGTTGCTTGAATCAAATATCCATGCTCTGGGCCTTTCACAAGATAAAATACACATGATGAAAAAGGAAAATTTACCGTGTCAAAGAGAACGCAGTTAGATTGGTTTTCATATTAAACTCACAGCTTCCTAACTTATTACAAAAGCAAAAAAAGCAAATGTGTTTACTTTCCTGCCTCAGTTTAACTCAGTTTTTCTGGAGGAAAAAGCCTCATGAAACAATATTGATGAATGGACTAGGAAGTTAAATATTTTCTTGCAAATGACAATTGGTGTTGAAATTCTACAGGAAGGAGCCAGTGAATGCTCTAAGAGATTATTTTAACCTTTTATTTTGAAAAGTCAGTGTGTCAGAAGCTAAAACGGGCAATGGCTGTGTCTGTAAATTGTGTACTGCGTACTTGGGTGAAAACTGCCAGTTAAAGTTGGAGATTTCATTATCTGTAGTTCCATCCTTCATAAAGCATTTTAATTCATGTTTCAAGACCCTGGCCTGTTTGTTAATTTGGCACAGGTGAATAGTGTCCATCCAGAATGCAGATTTCATCTGGAGATTCACAAGGAGGAAACAAAGTGCATGGAGCTCCTAAAGAACGCAAAGCCAGTGGACTACAAAGGTAAGAAAAGAGACTTTTCTCCATTTACCTTCTTTGCTGTTGCCATTCCAGTTGCTGTATTTCTCTGTATTGTGCTTATAATTTTTAGAATTGTAATTTAGAATTTATGAAAATTTTGCATTAAAAGTACAGCTGCAGCAGACACGTAGCGAGAGGTGTGCCAGGCACTAGGCGTGCATTGGGTGGGATGCTGGATGGGAGGAAGTTCAGTCTCACACTTTAAGCTGTTGCTGCTGTATTTTCTGACTGGCAGAGAAGCTGCGGGCTGGTGATGACAGGACCAGCACAAAGAACAAGTCTGAGGAAAAGTTGAAAGTGTTGGATCCAAGCCTCTCTGTAGCTATGGTTGGAAGTAAAGTACTAGTGGCAGGAATGATCCCTGGGTTTCCCAGGCAGAAGATGTTCTACAGAGGAGATCAGATTCACACCCAGAATACCATAGACTCCTGCAAAGGACAAACTGGGCAGTAGTGTTACATTCAAAAAACAAATCCTCTCTGTTATTTCATTGTTTTTATTTTCTCTCTGCATAGAAAGATAAATATATGGATTGAGATATGACCAATTGTAATTTAATAGAAGAAAGAAGGAAGAGGAGACGTAGCTTATTATTTTTTAATTTTATGTTTTTCTTGCTATGTTTTATGTGAGTAGAACGTAAGATTACGGAAAAAATGACATTTTTGTTGTAAGTTGGAGCTGCTGATAAAGCTATTTGTTCAGCAAGCAAAATGTGAAGGTGACAGATAAATCCAGACAGTCAAATGAAAAGCCAATCTGTAACATTAAAGTAGCTAGGGCACAACTGATTAAGTTTTTGGCTTTTTAGGAAAGTTGGAAGTGTGTATTTATTATTTCATTTTTTTATGACAAAAGTACTCGTGTCTTATGATAGTTATCTTTTGTAAACCATAAGGCAGAACTTTTAAGCAGTCTCTTGGCACATACTGGTAAAAAGGTAAAAGTGCTTTTGGAGTTCATCACTTGCATACGCTACCTGCCAGCACTCCTCTGGTAACACATAAAACATTGAAGGGAAGGGTGGGCTTTCAGTGAGACTTAGAGGGAAAAGAAATTTGAGATCTAAAGGCAACTGAACATTTTCAGTTCAAAATACAATTTTTATTTTTCCGAAGTAATGTCACATCTAAAACTAATCATTAAACTTCTGTTGTCAAATGATCTTTAAACTGCTGGAAGTATTTAATATCAAATTAGTTCTACAAAGCCCTAAGCCTCATTGGTATCCTGCCTGTTGATACGGTAGTCCAGGTCTCAGAATAACTGGGCTCATTGGAATACTACAGCTCTTGCAGTGCAGTTGTTTTCCTTTGGCTGAACTAGGTGATCCATAGTGTATTTGGTTTTTTCCATATTCAGTCTCTTTTTGAATGCTCTCTGAAGATGATTATGGTACCTCAGGGATCTGCCATCTGCAGTGCCCTTTAAGCATGAGTCCCAACTCATGATGTTTTCTCCACCTCTTCCTGATTTAAATGCACAACTCCCTCAGTGCATATTCTAATATCAGTTTATATACAATAAAATATTTAAAAGGATCATCAGCAGTTTGTGTTTTACTGTAATTTCTCCTTTTGATTAATCCAGATCAGTAATTAGAAAAATTATAATAACAGTGAATAATTTACATGGGTATCTCTCCAAGCAAAATCTTACTGGAATAATTAATCTAGATTTAGATTTTTTATTTATATGAGTGGTGAAGAGAGACGGCTGTTACATAAAGAATGCTAGTGTGAAGCCAGATGGAGAAATAATTACTAGCCCAGCTTAATGAATTAAATCTTGAATTAATAAATTCACTATTAGCTATTATATCGCTTTGAAAGTCAAGCTTTCTTCGAGAGCCACTGTTGTGATCCAGACACTGGGCTGTGCCAAGAGTATCCTTGTGTTGCACACCAGTTTTATTTTGGGTTCCCTTGGGGAAGAAAGAAGTTTTCTGTCAATATTTTCTTCACAGCCTCTTTTCACTGGAAGAGGGATACCTCCTGAAGGCAAATGGCTGTGTAAGAACTTCGTGTCTTGGAAGGAGACAGTATGTCTGATGGTATCGATTCAGCCCTGCAGGTAGTGATAAAACAGCAGTGGAAGGATTTAGACATTTAATTGAATGCCTGACTAAAACTAAGGGAATGTTCCATTTTGTGTGAGACTGTAATAAAGCCTCTGTGCTAATGAACCCCTAAAAACTGTATGCTTAACGTAATAGGAGAATTTATCCTATGCTTCATATTATAGATACTTTTACCAAGAACCTGTTCAGGGTAGCCTATGCTAACTACATGCATTTGCATTTCTAAAAGCAGTCTCTGTGTCCTTATTTTCCCAATAAACTGTCTGTATTCATACAAAGATGTAAGGAGTATTTTGAACAGAGACGTGCAAATTGTCACAGTGATACTGTGACTGCTGATAAAGAAGAATTACTAATGAAAATTGGTGAGCTGGAACTAGTCCAAGTCCTAGCTCCACGCCTAAAACTTGTAGTACATTTGAGATATAATTCATTATAATAAATTTACAAAACCTAATTCAATTCTTCCTGAATGGGGAAGATGGTTATAAAGCCCTTGTCACACTTTTCTAACTTCAGTATGTGCCACCAGCTGTAATGAAATCTAGCAAAGGGCCTGTCTAGATTTGGAAACAGGTTCACTGAGACTTTCCACTGGAGGCTTGGGCATCCATTATCAAAATCAGTGGGAATTTTTCCGTTAACTTCTTGAGCGTCTGAGAACCTTCACATCTATCTGTAACATGCTCCAGAATTTGCCTGTCATGCACAGCTACTGAATTTTGGAGGATCCAAGTTTTATGGGACAGGCAACTTCTCCTTTGGCCTAAATGGCAATTATGCAATACCTTATCTAATCCTTCTCAGTTCTCAATTAGGGAGACATAAAGGAAGGATTTAAATGGGATTGTGGTATTTTTTTTTTTACATAATAAAGTGATGTTGTAGTCATCTTACCTGAGTTGCCTCATAACATTTCACCAAATAATATTTACAGTGCTCCTAAAATCAATGACAGTGAAGTCTATGAAGGACATGCTTACTTCATGGCGTAATAAAGCAACAGTGTGTTTTACAGGGAAATGCTGTATAAATACTGTGTAGATATCCTTTGAACAATGCTAAGGATATATTAAAACCACAGGATCCAGTTTGTCTAAATTCTGCTCATTTGCCAATGTCAAACTGTTAGATATCTGGACCTCCTGCTTTGCATCCTTTGGAGGATTTTCTGGCATTAGCACATGCTCTTCCGTTAGTGGAGAGCATTACACATCATTTAGGGAAGAGAGTCACTCTCCAAAGATCCATGGCACTGTCGTTCTCTCTATTGTGCAAATCTAGTTGTTTATTTTACGAAGACTGCATTAGCTCCCGTCCCCATTTGTTTTTTTCTTTCCTCCTATAATTTTATATCTGAGGTATGGATGCACCTTAGCTGGAAGCCTAGGAAAGCATTTTTTTGCACTCTGGTTTTCAGAGGGCAGATTAATTCCATTCTAAACAGCTCATAATAACTACAGATTTGAGGTTCATACAGGACAACACTAATTTATCTTTTACCTACTGTCCATGGTTTATCATCTTAAAAAAAAAAAGCAGCTCCCAATGAAAGAGATTGAAAATACATTAAAAATGGCCAGCTGAAAATTTCTGTCTTTATTCAGTATTTAGAATTTTACCTTATAAAGTAATTGATTCATTTCTGTTCACCTTTAAATGAAAAGTGAAATCTTACAGTCAAAAATGTTAACACTCAGTCAGTAGACTTAATAACAGGGTTCTACAATGAAAAGTTCTAAAGTTGGGTGGTTTTTTTAATTTTGGACTGAGTAACTACACAGTTAAATGAGTCTTTTCGGCTCTTGCTTTCCAAAATGTGTTTTTGTGAGACCGATATGCCAGACAACATTTTTAATTTTAGATATGTCATCTTAACTTTGAGGAAGGGATGTAGATGGAAAGAGAAATGGCTTTGGAAAGAATTTTATAAACCTCTCAGAGGCTTCATAATACAGCCAGTAATGGGAAATTAAAACAGACTGGACTACCAAGTGATACTCTCACTTACTTATAAATTTAAAGTAAGAGGGACCAATCCCACTATGTAATCTAATCTCCTGAATTACATTCTCAGTAGAATTTCACTCTGATTCCAGCACTGAGCTCATGATCCTGTGGATGAAACAGAGCACATCTTTCTGAAAGCTCTTCAGAACAGTGGGATGAATATTCAAATGCTGGGCCCATGGCAAGTTAATTTATCCAACTAACTTCTGCTGTTAAGGTTATTTCTCCAGTAAGAAAGGTGCCTATTTTGCATTCTAAACCCACAAATACACACAGATCTGTATCTCTATCATGCAAAATTACTCGGTGTGTGCACAGCTAAGCCAACCTGACTATCACTCTCTCCTCCACATCAATAAATAAAAGACTTACACAAAGCCAGAGGAGGCCTTTTGTTTGCTATGTGAAAAGGAATCTTCTCCAGGTTCCCTCTTTCTTAATTCTCCCAATCTCATCAAGGTCTTCCATCAGCTTTTGTTCTCCAAAGAATATTTTGAGCAATTGGAAAGCAGGATTTACTTGGTAGAAAATCTGTATGGAAATGTATTTTCTTTTTCAGAGGCTTTTTTTCAAAGTTTTTAGTGGGCAACTTCAGTATTTCCTTACAGTACCCTAAAAATACATAAATTACATTAAAAACTAAAATTGGCTTATAGATTTTTGAATCTCTGAAGGGCCACTGTTCTTCAGAATGGAAATAAGGCGTTTCTTCTGAAATGTTTCATTTAGTGAAAAGCCAGAAATCACCTAGAAATCTCAGTATTTTTGCCATTCCTGGTAGTAGGACTGGCTTTTGAAAACCTGTAAACTGCAAACATGAAATAAACTCTACCGGTTTGTCATTCTGCTTAACTAATAAGATCTTATGTATGCTGTAGGCTTTCAAAATTCGGCTTGCTTTGTATGAGTGGTTTTTGTTAAGCAGTAATTTGAAAAGTTTGCATTGACATTTCCTCAGTACTTCTGAATAATCAGAGCTTGTATGCACTCTATATGATTTCACAACAGTGATTTATTTCAGCATAGGTGTGTTGGAGCTGCTTCTTGACCATCCTGCAGGCAGTGTTTCCCTTTTCACAGGATCGCAGGCCAGCAGCTACTTGTGGAGGGGGGTTGAGAGCCTTGTCCCACCCCCAGCCAAGAGCCAGGGGCAGCCCCTGGGCATCAGGCACCTCCCCGGGGTAGGGACAACTGAGGACATTATCCTGCGGGTGTGGGGTCAGGATCTGGCCTGGTGAAGGGAACCAGGGTCAGACACAGCCATGGGAAGGTTAGGCAGGGCTGTAGTGGTGGGCCAGGGCCTGGACAGAGGCAGGCACAGGCACTGCTCTGAAGAAGCTGAAGTCAAGTTCACCCACAACTTCGCTGAAGGCCCAGACCTGAGGTTAGATGGGACCCTGAGCAGGAGTGTGAGGCTGATCAGGGCCATTAATGGCTATTAGTGCACTCAGAGCCCTGACACAAGGAGATGGCAAATAACTTGAGCAAAGTAGCTTGGAGCAACAGTATTTTTGCTGCTGTCTTTAAGCAGTTCTGCGATGTGTTTGCTTTGCTTCCAGTTTGCTAGCTTGCCTTTTCTCTAGAACCTCATTTTCCTTTCTTTCTTGTTGTGTGAAAATGCAAAAAGAATTTCAGTCCGTATACGTTCATAAATTCTCATGTGGCCTAGATTACATGCAGAGGCGTTCTACAGTCTAGAAAACTTTGCCCATAAGAGGTGAGATTGCTGCTGTTTTGTCAAGTTAAATACAAAAAATCAAAATGTTTCCCTGTTCGAAAAATAAACCCTGGAGTAGCTGACAACTTTCTGGCTGATTTTCAAAGCACTTTCTCCTTGTTTCCTGTATCATGCATGCCTAGACAGTTTAAAAAATGCTAAGTCTCTCTTTGAATTGGCAGTTTTTAAAAACCAAATGCAAAGTGCCACCTAGTGGTTAACAAATGTATAAACTGTATATATAAACAAAACTGCAGTACAAACTCAGTGTTACACATTTTTATAGATGAAGAAGCACATGTAGGTAAGCAAACTTGTTGCTCAAAGACTGTATCTCAGCTAGCAGGATGAGGAATGTGGTGGCAGTACTTACATAAGCTGAAAAAAAAGAGAAACTAAATGTAGTTTATAGTCTGTTACATTTCCTTTCACTATAAAGTTTCTGCAAATTCATCAAAGGCATTAAAGACCAAACATTCAGATAAAGTAAGTGATCTCATTGAAACTAAGAATAGCATCTGCAATATTATTTGGAGGAACAGGAGGGAAGAGCATTAGAGGGGTGACAGCATGGCCACACTTTTAAGTGAGTCATTGAGCAAATGTTTTCTGGAATGACTGCTTCCTTGGATATGCTGTGAATGACACACCAGAGGAGTAAGTGCTGCAAATGAAGAGATTGGAAAGAGATTGTTATAGGTAGGGTGCAGGGGAGTTCTAGACACCACAGAAACAGAGATGAAGAACCTTTTTTGTTCTGTCCCAGCTTTATGAATACAAGGCAAAGTAGTAGAGATGAGCAGAAAAAGCTGAGGATCTAAGGCAGAGCAATAGCTGGACTGGTTTTACATGTGTACATATCAGGACATTCAAGGCTTTAGAATTTATTCAAGCTGGATGCAAACAGACTAAATCAATGAATGAACATAAATGGATATAAATGTACATTAAAATACTTTTGAGTACTTAGACTATTTTTCTAAATATGATAAAATTACAGACATGAAAATAAACATTTGAGCAATTTAAGTTTTATTTAAAATATGAGTTTTTCTATAGCATTATTGGTAGAATTGTTACTAGGAGTAAAACTTAAAACCTTATTTAAAGCTACAGATAAATATGTTTTGTATCTTAATTGATTAAGATCCTTTGGAGATAGTAGAAAACAGGCTTATATATGCAAAAGATGGGTAAAACTTCCAGAGAATAAGAGTGTACAGAATGTTTCTACGAAGTGCAGCAGTGAAGGATGTCAGTCCAGAAATCCTAGCACTGAAGTAATGGCTGGACAGAGAGTAGTAGAGAATAAGTGAATAGAGAGTCAAATATCAAGCTTTTGATATTCTATGTCCAGAAAGAGACACATTTACCATAGCATTTTTTTGTACCTTCATTTTCCAACAGTATAGGCATTTATAGCCCTGCAGGCTGCTCTGGAGTCACTGGGGAAAAAAACCCAGTTGTTGTGAGCATTAAAAAGAGCATCACCAGCAGAGACAAGGAAGTCATTATCCCTCTCTACTCGGCACTGGTCAGAGCACACCTTCAGTATTGTTTCCAGTTTTGGTCCCTGCTATACAAAAAAGATGCAAACAGGTTGGAAAGGTCCAGAGAAGGGCCACAGAGGACTGGAAGACCTGCTGTATGAAGAAAGGCTGAGAAAAATTGGACCTGTTCAGCCTTGGGAAGAGAAGACTTAGGGGGGACTTTATCACCATGTACCAGTACATAAAGGTTGGCTACCAAGAAGGTGGAGACTCTCTTTTCACAAGGAGTCACGTGGAGAAGATGAGGGGTAACGGACACAAGTTGCTTTTGGGGAGATTCCAACTGAACTCCAGAAGAAATTTTTTTTACCATGAGATCAATCAGACATTGGAACAATCTCCCAGGGGAAGTGGTAAATCCCCCTACACTGGTCAGTTTTAAGTCAGTTTGACAGGGTACTGACTCATCTCATTTAAACAATACTTTCACCTTGAGAGGTTGGACTGGATGATCCTTGTGGTCCCTTCTGACCTGGTATTCTATGATTCTATGATTTTTTTTCTTTAAACTAATCTTGCCTATTTTCATGTATTTTAGGATGAAGTGAACTCTTTCACCCTCTGACAATATTGCGTATGTCGTTGTTGTTGTAAAAGATTGCTATGGTGGGTGAAGACTAATAGCTACTTGAAGACCTGTGAAATTCACCAAGGTCTCCAGTTGTGCCACAGACTGAATTTCCAGGACCAGTGAGAAATTTATTGCTAGTTTCAGTGGTGCACAATTAAGCTCATACTGTACAATAGGGGTATGTTGTTGGGACAGAAGAGGCAAACTGATGCAAGTGTAGTAAGAATGAAATTGTTAATTGTATCCCACCTCTGCATAAGGTTGTATTTTGCTAAGAGAAGAAAAAGATATATGACTGCCATATTGGGAAAAATCTGTAGTAATAGGAGGTGGAAATGAGGAAAGGTGTGAGTTGAAAGCCCGGAAAAGTGCATATTGTTTAACAGTTGTACTGACAGCCTAGCAACACACCAGTAGCACCATCATTTCAGCATTCAGCCCTAGACCTGTTTTCAGAAGCTCACTGTTGTAATTCAGTGGCTATAAATGCCTCTAGGATATTTCAGCTGTTTTCTCAGTTTTCCTGTACCATAATAAATAAACCTGTAAATAGACATAAATTGAGGCTTAATGTTCTTCTTGGAATCCTGATGATGACAGCCACTCAAATTTCAGTCTCATGATTGTTGATGCATCTGAATGTAATCTAGATGTAGGAAATACATATTTTGTGTTTTTTCATCTATTTGATTTAAGGAGTCTGAAAAAGTATAATTCTCTACTGTGCCATAGATGCCTGTAAAGTCCTAAAATACTGAGGGAAAAGCTGAGGTAAAAAATGTGTTCCCCAGAAAACATTAATGACTTGTAACGTTTTGTATGTCAAAAACTTCTATACTGATTTCCTTCCTTCAAGCTAGCTTTGAGTTCTGATAGAATTGTGTTGATTAATTTTGGTGGGAATAGGACTTGAACCTCTGTTTTTCTGTATAATATTTTATGTAAGTCAATTTTGAGTAGGAGTTTTGTGGTTTTTTGTCCACATTGTTCAGCTGCCTTTCTAGCAAAACCTTAGCCCAGTCCATATAGCAGTGTAGCAAAAATGTATAAAGGCCTCTGAACTGTTTGCAGATTACAGTAGCAAATCCACCATCTTACAGAGGGTATATTGAACAAAAGGGAAAATTTGTGAAAGTCGTCAACTTTTATGTTGAGTTATGCAAGAATGAACACTTTCATTACTCATCTCAGCTCTCACTTGTTAGTAGAAATGGAGATGAACTAAGAAGTTCTGAAGTCACACAAGATGCTAATTATTCTTGTGTACTCTAGGGCTTGTTTATGCTGGCTCAGACACTGCATCCATCAAAGCCAAAGGAGTGTCATTTTGTCACTATAGTTCTGAGTGCTGGCAGATGAAGAGAATAGTTTCTTTGTCTTTCTGATTACTTGCATGTCATGTTGTTGATGTTGTTTCTGGCTTAAAATCAATTGGGAAGGAAGCATGACCTGAATTGGCTGAGATAAACATTCTTTTACTTTGCATAAACCCCCTGGTGTTGCATCGTAGAGAGTTGGACTTGATTTTGATTCAGTACTGCAACTCGGGAAGAACCTAAGCATGTTTAAGTTCCATTGACTTCAAAGGGTATGAAGATGACTTGCTCAGATACAAACCTTTTAAATGAAATACAGATGACCAAGTCAGCATTGTCTCAGAGATATCGTTACTAATGCTAAAAGAAAAGCCAGAAGTGCTGGAAAGGAGTGCAGGGTAGACAGGTAAAACAGAGCATAGTTCAAAACTCATGAGTTAATTCTTAGTTCTTATGAACCAGCTGTAGGGGCAGATACACTAGAAAGGACAAACTCTGTCTGCATGATCATTGGTGAAAATAAAAGTGTTTATGGAGTTCAAGGAGTATTACACTGTGAGTCAGTTGCTAAAAACACTCGTTCAAGAGGTAAGGACCAGAAACCTGAAAAGAGTGGATTGTCATTGGGAACAGGAACTTCTCAGCCAACTATGGAATACAGCTAAAAAGAATGTCACTGTCACAGTTACCTAGTCCTGAGTAAGTCTCCCTTACCTTAAGGTAAGGCTAAAAGAAGGAGTCAGAGTCACTGAAGGAACCAAAACAATTAGTCCTCTTCGGGTAACTGGAGAACTGGACAAGCCGAGATTAGTCACACAGAATAAAGCAAATAAGAATGGGTTTGACTGGAGTAACTAGAGATACCTAGAGTCTAGATTCTGCAACTGGATGAGCAATTTCATGGTCTCTTGAGAAGAAATATGCAATGATTAGAGTGAAATTCTTCTGATCCGTTTTAGGAGTTTTCTTTAGAAATATATTCATATAAACATGAGTCCCCTTATGGAGATGAGGTTTTACCATATACTGTGCTACATTAGCAATCTGGTATATCAAGAGAAGCAGTTATCTGTCTCTATTTGGCAGTTGGGAGACTGCATTTCAGTGGAGCAGTGTCCAGTTTTGGTCTCCTGTGTACAGGAAAGCCATTAATTGGCTCAGCAGAGGGCATGGAGACAGCACTGGAATATGCAGCACATAATGATTGACTGAAAGCTGAGTTTATAAAGCAGCAGCAGCCAGATTCTTCTGATGCGAACAGAAGAAAACTGAACAAAAACCACAAGCAGCAGCAATGGAATCACCCTGCAGCAAGGGAAATCCTGGTTAGATACACGACAAAATTCTTCATAGAGGAAGCTGTGTGTGTAGGTTGCCCAGAGAGGTTATGATAGATTGAAGATTTGCGATCTCCAAATTTCCTTGGAGATTTTTGGTGTTTGACTGGAAAAGACATTGAAGTGAGTATGGGTGAGTGTGTGAGATAATGAACAGTAGTACACTTGTTACATATATCTGTGGTGGTTGATACAGGATACAGGGCAATGGAGAATAAGGCATTACGTGTTATCTGCCCACACATAAACTTTGTGAAGTGTTCCCATTAGTAATTCTTGATTTTTTGGCATAATCTTTCTGAATGCAGAACAGATGCTGCATTTAGAGCTGTATAATGCTAAGAGGAGTGAAGACAGACCCAGTCTCCATGAACAAGTGACTCCTCTGGAGAACAGTGTTTCCTTGGGAAACTATGAAAATGACTCTAAGGAATTGGTTACCAAATACAGAATTTAGACCATATAATCCTCCTCTCATCTTTCTTTTCCTCTCCAAACCCTATTCTTGGTACAGCACAGAGGCTCCCTCATGACTGTTACACTTAGATGTCTTCCAAAGGTAAACAGGGCCCATATGAATGCTGTGCCACTGGCTCTCCTATAAGCTGCAGCTGGGATATACCCCTGGGGTGGATCCAGCTCCTGGTCCTGTAACACACTCTTAAATTCCCTGGTTTACATGTGCTTTGAACGTAACTTAAACTGTGAGAGTGGGATGCTCGTAGACACTTTAAGCAACACAAGCTGTCCAAGTTTAGTTGCACCAAATTGATTTAACACAAATGTAGAACTTTTACATGTTTCTTTTCCAGCTTCATTTAACTCTGATGGCTTGATTTTGGGCATGACCTCACTGGCTCAGAGTAAATGAATAGTGAATTGCTAATGCTATAAACATTCTGAAGAAATTTATTATACATGGATGTGAGTAGTCCCTAATCCAAGTTTCATGTTCTCTACTGAAAGGAACAAACTGTCCCCTTACACTTTCTAAAAATCTTATGGAGATAATACTTACAGGAGAAGAGTTTTGTTTCTCTCTTTAGCCTTTATTCCAAATTTTAATTTTCAGTTGCGTTATTTGAAAGCATAAATGACCAGAACTTTGTGCACAATCTTTTTTTGTTGGTTTTTTTTTTTGTTTTTTTTTTTTGAGATAACTCAAACTGGGATAATACGAGTAACATTGCTTTACTTCTTTGTACTTATAATTCTTCATAAGGCTTATATTCAGAGACCTTCATAACTCTTCACTTAACTTGGAAGGCATGCATAGTAAGTAGTCACCTTTAAAGAAATAGAACATGGTTGATCCAAGTGCCCACAGCAGACAATGGGAAGATTTATGCTCATTTACAAGATACTTTTTTTGAGCCCCATTTATAGAGACATCGGCATGGACAAAACTGTAACAAGTAGTTTCTATTTTCTAGTAACAAGCTGTCACTAGTACTACTATAAAACATGCCTATAACATTTTATTATTATGTCATTTTATGACCGCCCCCCCTTCCTGAAATAAATATACAGAAGTATTCTTTGTTCAGATCTCTGTTTTTAGGAGAGATTATTTTAATAGTTCTTCCCCATTGCTCCAAAAATTCTCCAGTCATGATGCACTCCCATCATATTTGTGATGCTGAGTTTGATGAACTACATTTACATTTTAAAACATTTTTGTATCTTTTCTTAGCATGATTCCATCAAAATGACATTTTGCAAACAATGCTAAAAATAAGCTGATTAATCAGGAGACTCTTAGTATTCCCTTAACATTTTCGTAGAAAATACCATCTTTACAACTTTCTTGAAAGAGTCTAATCTTTCTTGAACTACTCATCCAAGTCTTTATAAGATAAATACAGTAGAGTGATTCAGACCAGATTGAGCTTTCAAGTCTGTTACTGCTGGTTTTGTTTCAGGATGTGTTGGAGTTTGGGATAACATCACCTGTTGGCGACCTGCAAAGATTGGAGAGACTGTCACTGTCCCTTGTCCAAAAGTATTTAGCCTCTTTTCTGGCAAACCAGGTATTTAATTTTTAAGGTGTATTTTTTCTGTATTCTCTTTGGTATTTTATAATATAAGATGATAATCTGCTTTCCAGTTTGAGGTTTCTATTTTCTTTTTAAAGAGTTGAAATAACAGATTCCTAACAGAGTTGTTCATGATGCATCATGAAAAGACCAAATAATTGTCTTTGTGGTCCATATGGTGTTCTTTGAGTCAGATACTAAGTATATGTTCTGATATAGTGACACTCATCAAGGCTGAAGACATTGCTTGCTCTTTTTGACCCATTTATGCCTATTATTAAGGCAACTGAGCCTGACTGACATCTTTAAAAGTTGCCAGCAGGTCACATGCAGGTTGTTCCTTCAGTAACAACAGTGTCCACTTTGACTTGTTAGTGCAGTTTTAAAATAGATGATGCACACAGCATTTCACATATATATCTCAAATTTCACATTTCACAGCATTTCATATATATATCTCAAAGTGCAGCAGGAAAATCTTGTCCCAATTGCTCAGGTGAGAAACCATGGTTATGAAGAACTAGTGAAAGATGCAAAACTTACCACAGTGATTTCATTCTGCTTTTGAGGTCTCTGTGGAGAGCTTTTTAACAATATTACTTTAACATAGAGGCTAACTAGGTTATGACTAAAATACCTTCATTCTCAAAACTGTTGATTAAGTCTTGTTCCAGTAAAAAATAGATAACTAAAACAATGAGCAAAGGTTTTCATTCTTGGAGCTGATGAATCTTGATTGGTTTATCATGGATAGTCTAAACAGTTTATAAAGGGGAAAGTATGTGTAATCTTCACAGAATCTTGAGAAATCTATAGAAGTATTCAGACGAATCAAAAGAAGATACTAAGGTGTTGTCATGAGACGTGGCAAACTAATAAATATTAAAAGTTCGAAATCTGAATTAAATAATGCTGCTTCTGTCTGTTTGATAAAAGCTAGAGCATGGTGTCATGAGCTAGAGCTCTCTCTGGTGTTTGGATGTTTGATCTTTAGCAACTGTTAGTATTTTAAGTTACAATAACATTTTAATTTTCCTATAAAACAACTGCAATAAATATTTAAGTCTGAAACCTTTACAATGCGTTACAACTCTGTCTCACTTGGTCATGCTGTCATCAAGGCTGGAAGATCACTTCCTTTTTATAGTTTGCTATTATTTTCCTTTATACAGCTTTTTTCCTAGTTACTTGTTTACTTCTTGCTGATGAAGCTAACAGGGTGGGTTTTTGGAGGTACTTGTTGAATTAAGAGGATTTTTAAAACCTTGTCTTTCTATAATTTCAGAGAAGGACAACATCAAACATTGCGAATTGTTGATTCAATTAAGATCTAACTAAGTATCTTGCATCTTTATAATTTGATTATGCTCAGGAATATATAATTTATTGAATTTATACACAGCATATTTCAAATTCACTTGATTCTTTTGGCAGGAAAATATAAAAATATCTTTAAACAATAAATCTAACTCTTCTTATTTAGCCATATTTGTGAGATGTATATTTCATTTTTTTCATGGTTTAAGAGCAATTAGAATTCTACTACAAGATTATCTAGGCTACTTATTTTTTATGGAAGTATTCCAAACAACAAGTAGGCTTTTAAATATCATTAATTCTTTAAAGAATTTAACTTAAATTGTGAAATAAAACAAGTAGCTGTCATCCCATCTTTACAACTTTTGGAGAACTGGCTCTTAATGTGATGGTCAAGGTTATAGTTTAAGCATACCACATGCTTAATTCTCTTTAGAATATTAGTAACTTTATATTAAATTATTTTGTACTGTAAAAGCAGTCATCCTAAAATGCCTTTTTTCCTGTATTGTGCATGACAGTGTAAGTATATGACTATCCGAAAGTTATTCTGTAAAGTTTGTCCTACGAATGTATATGTCAAATTAAGTTATAGGTTTTAAATAAGGTTGTGATCTGAAATACTTAATTGCGTGGGAAGTTGGTGTAGACATAAACAATGACTCCCACAGAACATTGCTTAACTGTATTTAAGTTAGGAGACCTTACAGTACTTGCAGAAGAAAATAGCATCTTGAGTGCATAGAGTTGTCTTCTTGCAAATATTGCTCTGATGTAATTTTGGTTCTGTTTACACATTCCTCTGCTCTCCCTAGTCAGAGAATCTTGATGTACTTTTAAAGTGAAGAGTCTTCAGTGTAAATAGGTTACATTTTCTTCAAAGTATGCCACGTTTATGCCAAATGGCAGAAGTGGTCCTGTTGTGGAGACCACATTGTGGTTTGAGGTCAAGGTCTTGTTACAAGTTAGAAAGATTTGGTTGTTGGTTGGTCAACTGTTTGTAGGATATTTACAACTTTCCACTGAAGACTTTATACAAAGAAGAAATTCCAGTAACTGATGAGCAAGAGAAAAATCATAAAAGCTTTAGTTTGGAGTGTATATAAACACATTTGGTTATTCTTGGCCAAAGTTGAGCTCTGACACATAGGTTTGTTCTTGTGGAAAGCAAGCGTCTTTAAGTCAAAGACTCCAAACCAAAGAAGTATGTTATAGATTACAAGTATCATGGATCTAAAAACTGCTGTGAGAGATGTGAGGTGAAATTGCTGATGATCTAACATTGTAAGAGTAAGTTATAGTAATTTTAATGACTATTCTGACATCAAACTCTTCAGTTTTCTCCTATTGAAGCTGTTCCATATTGTATGAACATCATATTGATTAGATTAAGTAAAATCATGGGCTTGCCCCATCTTATCTGCATGACTTTTCATGGGAAAAAATTCAACATCTCATCTCGGTTCCAACCAAAAAATCCTTCCTGAAATTAATAAACGTTCAAAACTCCTTTCCACCCATACTTGCACATCTCTTGTACCTTCCTTGGACTACATTGTTTCAGTGATGGGTTCAAAGAGTGATATTCAGAATGCATATTATTTCCTTGTTCTTCAACTTATCACATAATTTGGTCTTTAGAGTGCATTACCAACTCTACCAACATTTGCTGTAACAGTAATTCATTACCATAATATCTATGAGCTGTTATACCAAAGCAAAAGCTTCCCATCACAGCTTGGAATTACTTTCATTTTTCTTTAGTGCAAAGGCAACTCAAAGCAAAAGTAAAAGCCAAAGTAATACGAATGAAGAACGCAGGAAATGGCTGGGTTTCTTTAACAGGAGTGCTATGAAATACAACATGTTAACAGAAAATGACCAAGTTAGGTTGTCTAAAGATTCGTTGATGAGGAGACTTTTGAATCTTTCTGATTTAAACTCTCAAATTTTTCGTTACAGGAAATATTAGCAAAAATTGTACGAGTAATGGATGGTCAGATATTTTTCCTGACATCTTAAGTACCTGTGGATATAATGACTATGAGGATGATTATAAGGTAGGAAAAATACTTTTTACGTTCATTTAGATGCTGTTGTCTGATGCTATCAGAGTTATAAATATTTATATCAGAATTAAAGGAAACCTGTAGTAACTTTTGGTAGCAGATTGCCATATGCTTGGATTGCAAATGTCATATAAGATAAAATCAGAAATATAGAGTTCAGTAACTGTTTGAAACTCAAGGCTATAAACAGTTGGTAATTGCAGTAATGCATGTGTATTTCTAACATTGCAGTGTTATTGGGCTTATGCATAGTATGTTTTTCATTCTGTTATTTCGAGAAGTTTCTATTATAAAAAATCCTAATACTGTAATAAGCTGTTAATAATACATGCACCACTTGATTGCTGGTATGTGTTTAAGTTCTAAGTAACATAGAATGAATTTAGGTCATTGGAATTAGTGCAGATTTACATTGGACTTTAAATTGTGTTAGTAATTAGCAATGGCTCAAAAAACTATGAAGATAACTTAAATACAGTATAAATGGAAAAATAAATCTGTTCACATTGCAGATCCTTTTTCTTGTTGTTTTTGTTGAGGGAAGTACTTTTTCCATCACTTTTTACCTATTTTCCATCTGTTTTTCTGCTGAGGCTAACAAAGCAAGATTTTCTTTACAAGGATGAGCTCATACTGTCAGTAAAACTCTATAGTTCTGAATAGACGAAGTTGTCTCATGACTAAAGGTACTTGGTTGCGTGTGTTTTTCTGGATTTTAGTATGCGTGGAATAGCTCTAGCAGACCTGTCCTATCTGGTTTGCAGAGATGTGCTGGGGTTCTAGCAGTTCTTGCCATCTCTTTCTGTGTTTAAAAGTCCAGTTGTTACTGTAGTTGAAAATAGAGAATAAAGAAAATAGAGTATGTTGTTTTCCCAACTTTTCTGAAGACATATTCTAAAACATTGGTATTATCTGACAGCTTGGGGACACACTCACTTTACTACTATAACAGCCATTTTTAAACACTGTCATTCAACCCAGACGTTGTAATTTAGAGTGAAAATGAGTCAAGACTTAAAAATTCAAACTAACAAAATGATAACCTTTAAAGCAGTGAGAAGTACTTAATTAGCAGATGAACTAGTATAAGAGAAAAGCAGTTCTTGGGATTTTTTTTCTATAGTAATTTGAAGGAGAAGAATGAAAAGCAAGTTGATTATATGTGCAAGAATGAACCTAGAGAAACTGAAAACAGAAAGTAGTAGCAACATTTACAAAAGCCTGGAAAAGAGCAAATAATAAACCAGTGAGAATAAAAATCAGAAGAGAGATGTGGAAAGCAGGTACTGAAAAAAATATTAACAAAAGTACAATAGATAGATAGAATATCATAGATACCTAACATAGATAGTATACAGAATAAATGCATAGCATATTGTGGGGAGGGAAAGGGGAATCTCAAGCACTGATTGAATTTCAAGCAATATGACCTGAGGGCCCTGTCCTTTTTTCTCAAGTAGCAGTGTAATTGCTCAGGGAATATTGTTTGCCTGAAGACCATAAACTGGGGATTTCAGTGGACAAGACAATAATTGTTTTCTAACCATGAAGTTCCAAGTCAAAAAGTGAATACAATAGTGGCTTGTCGAATGATTAGCCATTCCTGTGCAAATATTGTATATTTTGTAGTTAAAGAAAGGACGAAATTTATCAGAGTCAAATCTGAAAAGGGAAACAGGAAAACATATATTTAACTCCATCTCTTTTTGGGAGGCAATATAAAAAATGCAAGCACGCAGTTGTGAGATTTCGGGAGACATTTAAAGTTCTGCATCAGCCAACTGTTACACAGATGTTTTCTTGAATTAGGATCTTAGCACTCAATGGTAGCACCTCAGAGCAAAATATCTTTACTCAACGTAGATCAGTATAGTTCATTTTTATTTGATGTAGAATTTCAACAAAAAGAACTAAAAATGAAATCGTAAGTATTTGGAATTCAAAATATTTTGGACCCAAAAATACAATGCAACATTATGCTTTGTGAGTGATGTGTGAGGTTGCCCTCAAAGTTACAGTAACTAAGGACATCATATTTTAGGGGAAGTGGTAAAATACTTCTTTTATGGTAAGCCTTAAATTTTCTTCTGTATACTTTCTCTGAGGACACCATTAAAGGAGTAGGTAGAAACTCTCCTTGCTGCCAGTTTGGTGCCTGCATCTTCACAGCTGAATGTATTTCCATTATGGATCCAATTAAGTATTTATTCCTTTTTCTTTTGCTGTCTTTTAAGATATGAGCTTGTATCTTTACTTCAAAGGGCACTTATTTATATATTTTTTAATATTTAATTTTATATATATATACACATATGCATACACACAGACATATATATCTCTTCAGACTTGCATCTATTTTGAGCAGTTTTGAATATTCTAGAGAAGATTTAAATGATAGAGATTGATGAGCAAATATTGAATATGCAATTTATTAATAGATGCCAAATTTTTATGCTGAAAATATGCTGAAATGAGAAAGCTTATTTAAAAATACCATAAGCGTGTCATCTATCATTTCTCTGCCAAGTTCACTGATTATGTTCAGACTATGAAAGAACTTGTCTGCTTCCACAGTTTGCATTGATTCTACTCAGAGTTAAAATGTTCAAATTTTATTCCATGTCAAATGGTATATTAGCAGGTTCTATTATAAAAGAACCAATTTGCTTAATGTTTTGAAATTAACTGTAAGTTCCTGATGCAGCATCCTTAATTAAAATGTTTCATTTTATTTTAGATCTTCTGTTAGTATTCTTTAGTGCTCCTATCTGTGTTTATAGGGGACCAGTTTGACAAGTATGACAGTGTCTGAAAAAACTACCTGTATGTTGTTAATATATCAAACTGTTGATCTAAAGCTTTATTATATAGTTCCAGTCTCCTATAAGTAAACTAGTTACTGCTGACTTTCAAGATCAAGTTTTAGATTCATCAAATGTCTGGTTTTTTTTCTTTTGTATTTCTGTTAAGGTTATCGCAGCACAATGGGAAAATGAATCACTTGATTTAACCATGCTAGAAGGACAGGTCAAGGTGTGTCAACCCAATCCAAGCCTCACCACAGTCTTTCCTTTCATGTGGACATATTCTGACATCGTCTGTCTAGGCTGAAGAAGCTAGAGATGTGTCCTAGCTGTCCTCAGAGGGTATTAAACATTATTAAAATATGACAATATGCCTGGTGAATGTAAAGGACTGAAATGTGTCCACTTCACTTAAAACAATGACTAGGTCAGTTACTACAGCGTTGTCTGATCTTAGCATGAAGTGGCCTGAGGTTTACTAGATCACACAAAAAATATATATACAAGTTACAGGCTGTGTGATTTGAATGCATAGCGTCATACAAAGACAAAATTCACGGAGAGAAAGATGCTCAGGGCTGTTAAATGTAGTGATAATGTTGAGGCTTGTACATAAGTAGAAGCATCAACTACGGAAGAAGTATTCCCCTGTTTGGCCAGTTTCCTGAAACATTTACTCTCAGGCTGCTGTCAGAGATAACATCCTGGGTGTGCTACCCACTACCCAAAACAGATACACTACCCAAGACATCTAGACTGTTATCTGGAATACTGCGTCCAGTTCTGGGCCCCTCAGTTCAAGAAGGACAGGGAATTGCTTGAAAGAGTCCAGCGCAGGGCCAAAAAGATGATTGAGGGAGTGGAGCATCTCCCTTCTGAGGAGCGACTGAGGGAGCTGGGTCTCTTCAGCTTGGAGAAGAGGAGACTGAGGGGTGACCTCATTAATGTTTATAAATATGTAAAGGGCGAGTGTCAAGGGGACAGAGCCAGGCTGTTCTCAGTGATGTCCAATGATAGGACAAGGGGCAATGGGTACAAGCTGGAGCATAGAAGTTTCCATGTAAACACAAGGAAAAACTTTTTCACTGTGAGGGTTACAGGGCTCTGGACCTGGCTGCCCAGAGAGGTTGTGCAGTCTCCTTCTCTGGAGACATTCAAAACTGGCCTGAACGCGTTCCTGTGTAACCTCATCTAGGTGTTCCTGCTCTGGCAGGGGGTTTGGACTGGATGATCTTCAGATGTCCCTTCCAACTCCTAACATTTTGTGATTCTATGACAAGTAGACTGAAGGTAGTGAGGGTAGAACTGACACAAACACTGTCTTAAATATCTGTAGCTGCCTTTAGAGAACAAATGCATTACTGCTGTCTGTGAAGTGGATCGTTGCACTGGACTAATGGATTGTTTGTGTTCAGTCTAAATTGAATCCTTCCATCTCAACAAAATGTAATGCAGGGCAGCCACCTACCAATGCTTTTTCTGTGTGCCTATAAGTCATGCTGTATTTATGTACTTTACGTTCTGCATTTTTCATTACTTAATGATGCTACTTTTATTAAGGCAATACTGATCTCGTCTCTTTTGGGTGATGTTAAGGCTTAAGGTGAACTGAAGGAGAAACATGTTGGAAAATGGATATCATTAATTACTTCCATAAAGATTATTAAATACAATGAGGAGTACCAATTTTATTACAAGTATTTATAGTAACTTCTATTTTTGCTCTGCAACATTTAAAGAAGTGTAGAAGTGCTGATAAGAAAAAAGTACATTGTCCACAACATGCAATCCATCTTTTTATCTCAGTTTATATTTATTCTCTTATAAGTAAGTACTCCAAGATTTTAGAAATTACTTGTTGAAGTTCATTTTGCAAAAGGAAAGAACTAAGATTCTTTATTCCATTTCTATTTGTGTTCTATTTGCATTTGCTCGTTTTAGTATTTTTAAAGCACTGAACTCATTTGCTGTGCCCACTTTGGATTTTACAGTGTTTGTGCAGTTCAAGGTTTTCTGATATGTTCTCCCAGTGTGAAAATTTATGGAATGTACTCTGACACATGTATCATGAAAATGTATTAATTTTAATACACTTAGAAGTAATCATATGTGTGAATACTAGACTTTCTTACATACATATACTAGCCCACAGAATAAACAAAATGAGGAGTCACCTGGGTTGATAATGTTCATAAATACCTTAGTAGTGATCAATTATATTTTTCATTAAATAAATAATTAGGTATGGGTTTTTCTTTTACATTAAGGTTGACATCTGATAAATAGTAAAACTCCTGGAGGTGTTCATAAGACACATTGACATGGTGCTAAGGGACATGGTTTAGCTGAAGATTTGGTAGATTTAGGTTATGGTTGGACTTGATGATCTTAAAGGTCTTTTCCAACGAAACGATTCTGTGATTCCTCCAGACAAAGAATCAAGCCCTAAACTTTCTTCGGAGCATGTTGTCCTTCAGCACTGAGTTACCCTCTCACCCCTAGAGGTCCTTCCAAACCAAGGCTGAGGTTGAAAGATCCCCTGGGTCACTGTCAGGTTTGCATAGGAAGCTTCTGTACTGTGTCTGTTCTGTAAATAAACAGAAGACTTCTTTCTCCTGAACTTAATAAAAATAACACGACACTAACTTTAAAGGAAGCATTGACAGAAAAATGTGTCCAATCTAAAAAAAATAAAACACAAGCATGTACTATAATAGATTTTTTTTTAAAGCATATTGAACTTAACACTAATTACACAAACTTGTACTAATCCAATTTAATTTTATATGTGGGGTTTTTGTACTCTTTTAAAACCTGTTAACATTAGGTAGTCACAAAAAAGAAGAAACATTTTAGGATTATGTCTTTATGATCTAGAAGGCAGTTACAGATTCTGTAAACATTTCCATAAAATTGTTTTGAAAATCATAAGCCACTGATTTTTGCTGTGCCTCACTACCTATTGAGTTTAGTTTAGTGACTGTAATTTGAATATTTTCCTCCAAACTTTAAAAGTAAATTACTGAATTTGAATTTTGGAATCAGTATTGCTCAGATAATCATGTGAACATTTTGCAGAGACCAGCGGTTCCTGCTACTGTTGCAAAAATACTATTTTTGTTAGACATGCAGAAAATTTAATGTAATTTCATTTTCATCATAGCATTTCAATTTCATATGCATAACTCAAATCAGTTTATGCTTTGAATGCAGTTAGAAAATCTGAATGGATTTTGAGATTTGTTCTGTGTTAAAATCTTTTAAAAATGTAAGTTGGTTTTAAATTCTGTTTTGATCAATCCATGCCTTCTTCATTTTACTACTGCCAGTCTTGCAAATTTTTTATTAAGTTCAAAGGTTAAAGCTAAAGTTTAATTGAAAACTGGCTAATTATGGTTCACACAGAATAGAAAATAAGAAATAAGATATGCTCATCTTAAATGAAAGTTATTGATTTCTGTGTGCTATCAGCTTTGGTATTGCTTTGCCTGTTTCTTTTGCAGAAACACAATATAAAAAGTTTGTTTCTAAATGGTACTATGTAAAATACAGAGCAGTGACAGATATATAATAGTTATAGCTAAGTCAATATAAATCTAAAGTAATTTCCTGGTTTTCAACTATCACAACACAATGCAGAATTTAATTCTTTGTCTTTATGAGGGTCGTGCATGTATCTAATAAACATATTTCAGAACACCAAATTTTTTGTTGAGTCACTAAGAATTACAGAGGTCTTACAGGCAAATTAAGACATTTCTGTTTACTCTCATACAGAGAATTTAAGTAGCAGTATGATTGCATCCTCTTTGATGCTGAGTCTAACAAAGTCCTTCATGCTAATAATCTAAAATTTTTGCTTGTTTTTGAAAATCATAACACCTGAATTTAAATAATTATAATTTTTTATGTAAAGGATTCCAAATGTTGTAGTGTTTACTTAGCTTTGCAATAGTTTGAGAAGCAGGGTTTATTTTTGATCAGTAGAAAATTTTAAAACATTTAAGATTTCTAATCATTATAATACTAGACGAGTAAAATGATTTGAAAGAAAGAAATATGCTCATTAGCCACGATTTCAAGTGCAGAATAGAGAATAATTAAAAATCTGTGTCGTATGATAAAACAAATTCAATTGTATACTTATTTTTTATTTGCTCGTACTTAGTTTGAACAAAATTACCATGGTGAGTATTAAGGTAATGTCAAAGTACTCTTGGCCCATTAGTTTCTGTCTTGGCTTATACCTCCACATAGCTATTTCACGTTTGTCTGTTTGGCAGGTGAATGGCCAGCAGATAAATTCAGTCCTGCTGACACCAACAGCTGTTATGCTGGACTAAAAGTACACAGAATTCTTGTTTTGTTTTCAGGCAGACTATTTGTTGTAGGGGTCATGTGTGTTTACAGAATTCCAGAAACATTACTTTAAATAATATGTGGGTTTTTTTCTGCAGAAAGACAACCTATTCCATTCTCCCTAGTGAGTAGAAGTGAGGGGAGTAATTTTACATCCAGGCTGCCTGACAGTTCCTGTCAAGCTCAGAGGCTAAATTAGAGCTGCAGTTACATCCATGTGGCTGGACAACTGGTGCTTTGTTAGAAAGTTCATGTGGGATTTCACCTTTTTTTCCTTCATTTAAGAATTCTGAAATCAGATACAAGTAAGATGGGTCCAATTTGAAATGATTCAGTCAGTGTAGTCTTTCTGAAATCAAATCTAGACAGATTTTTCAAGATAGTACAGAATGAAAAAAAAAACGAAACAAATCCAACTTTTTTGTTTGGGCATGTTTCAATCAACCTAATGTTGTCTGAACAGCAGCCACTTTCTTTATGCCAAAGTACAAAACAGTCTCTTATTATATAGTCTAATGGCTGAAAAAGATTTAAAGTTATATTTTCAATTTTGTAATATTTACACCTGCCATGCAAGTTTGTTTATAGATGGCAACAATTTTGGGAAGTTTATGCAGTTGAATGCAGTTTATGCATCTACATCCACAGTTGGAGTTATCAGACAATAGTCCAGTCCCAATTTGAATAATGGGATTTTTATGATGCCTTCAAAAACTGACAAGGTGAAGGACCTTTCAACTTTAAATCCTATGAACATAGTGAATATAGCTGCTATAGTTCTATCTACTTCAAGAAGTGACACATGACATATATATAGAGGGCATGACTCTTGGGAGAATGCAAATATAATGGTTCTTGTATTTCTTGCCAGTGCTATAGGGTTGGCTTTCTAAGAACTGAGATCATCTGAGTTGCAAGTTGATAACAGCTGAAGCATGAGAGAACTGGAGGAAAGGATGTCTCTCTTTCTTGCCTTCAGGGGGTTTCTGGACCATTCACCATTCCCTTTAGCAGCTGCTTTTACTCAGGATCTCAGAAATGCTGTTAGATAAATTTGTGTTGAATTCTGTCTGCAAATCCATTTAAGCTGCTTTTCTTCTCTTTGAATGTTTGTGTACAGTTTTTTTAAAAAATAACATCCTTCATTTTTTCTTCATACATTATTCTTTTTGTCTGTTTATTTGATGCCTTTGCAAACTGACAGCTCCAGAGTTGGTGAACTTGGCAGCATGATGGCAGATCTTAGTTTAGCCAGGCCAGCCAAGAGCAGACCCGAAAGGAACAGTTTATCCACTTAACCATTACCACTGATGGGTTGTGAATTAGATATAAACTCTCCAGGACATTGTGGAGGGACTATTACAGACAGGTCAGTCAAGAACTTCGGGCAGTATACTTTATTGGTTAGAGCAGCAGATAGCATTTTATTCATGAGGGAAGGACTCCATCAGGCAGAAAGTACCTTTCAGTGATACTGTTCTCTCTCCATCTACCTAGTTGATTTTAGTTTCACATCTCAGGAAACAGAGGGTGAAAGACAAAGAGGCAAGTTTTACAGTGAGGTATTAAGAGGAGACATAGCTCTAAGACAGTGCTTGTAAGATAAAAAACATGTTAGAGAAGGGCTCTTAGCTTAAAGTGTTTATTTAAACTTTTCCTAAAACAAATACATCATAAGGATGCTATTAAAAAACAACAAAATTGATATTGAAATCTTGGTTTTTTTTAACATACTATAAAATCATTCTGCAGTACTGTCTTCCTTTAAGAGAAAAGCACAGGGTATTTTGAACAAAAATAACATCTGCAGTTTACAGCAGCTAGAATTGGAGCTGTGCTCACTACGTGCTCTGTGCTCATTTTAAATCTGGTGCAAATGGCAACTCCTTTTGTCTTGCTTTGAACAGATGTAAATTACAGCAGAAGAAATGAATTAAAATACTTAGGCTTAAACTCTGGCTACCCAAAAACTTCAGTCAGTTTAAATATATATTTTTGAAGTGAGCTGACAAACATTGGTTTTCATTTTATTTAAATTAGGTTTACTTGAATTACCTTGATCTCTAACTGACTTATAAAGTTTACATCATCTACGTGCATACATAGCTGTATATCCATATTAAAGCCCTTATCATTGTTAGAATGGTGCAATACAAGATTAAAATCCACAATTTTTATATATTTCTGTGGGTAAACAGTACTTAAAGCATAACTTAATCAGTAGCTTCTGACACCTGACCTTTCAGTAAATTACCCTTCAAAAATGCCTCCTCCCTACACTTTTCCCTGTAATTTCTCTGTACAAAGCACTACTGGTTTCTTTTTCATTAATCTTCAGCCACTTTGAGGTATATCCTCATTATGTTATGTGCTGGCATCACTATGTCTGTGTGCAGTTACCAGTAATAGTACGATGGCTGCTAATGTAAGGATGCGTCACAAAACTGAGATTTTTGAACAGTTACACAAAAATTAGGTACTTTTACATGACTAGAATTACAAATCAGATTAATTTCATCTGACTAGATCATACAACGTACTCATCTGCATTTAATCCAGACAGCCTATGCCTTCTCTACAGTCAAAGGAGATCTAGACTTTAAAGACTGGATGGAAATCATATCATTGTAATTTCTTTGAATTGCTACAAGCACAATGAAGTATATGAATCATAGCGTAGAAGAGTCTGTTCTTCCCCCTTGACTCTCCCACTTTTAGGAGACAATGACTAATTCTGTGAAGTTGCCTACCTTTTAGAAAGATTATATCCTGTGATTGCATCTATTAAGCTAAATGAGTCTTACTTTATTCATTTCGCCTAGTCACCCGTAGTTATTTAAAAAGTTTTAAAAGAATGTGTTACATTTTTCCTTCATGATGATATTACTGAGAAAAGAGACTTGTGGTATCAGAAGTCCCATGACATCTGGACCTCAGTTGGAAAAATTCCAAATAAAAGCAAAAAGAAATGTCAAACTTCAAATGTCAGCCTTCAAAAAATATGGAAAAAACCAATGAAGGAAAAAAATCTTAATGGAAATAAAAGTCAAAGTTTTGTAGTCCTTTTTACTGCCCAGTGGAAAGCTGACCAAATCACTCCTGGAACAGAGTCATGTTGTCTAACTTTAGAGATCTGTCATCTGCATGTGCACCAATCTTTCCAGGTTCCATTCATATATAGTGAAGAAAAAGCAGGTGTTTTTACATCACTATCCTTCTAAATTATTTTGGATGCCTGTGTTTTGATGACATGAGTAACACTCTGCTGCTTCTATTCGTTGGTTATAAAGAGAATCTTGATACCTAGCTCAGATGGCCTCATGCCTGCAAAATTCAGTGGCTTTTAGTCCATCTGTACTGTCCTGCAATTTATTTTAAGTTGTTTTGAGGAAGTAAACTGACACACTGAATTCCTGGGCATGGAAAATATTTACAGGAAGGCAAAATTTCTTATCCTAAAATCAACTTTATAGAGATTTTAAAAAAAAAATTCCACAAAATGGGAAAAAACCTCAGTTGAATTACATAAACCAGATAAATTTCAGTGTTGTTACTCAGTGTAATAGATTCCAAGAAAAGGGGAAGTAAAAGTTATATTGAGTTCAAATTGTTCTTGACATGAAGTGATGCAGAACATATCAGCAGAATCAAGGCTTTCCCGTGGGAACATTGCTCTGACGGCAGTTTCCCAATTATGACTTCTGGTCCAGAATCATTCCTGTAAGAATCTTAACACATGCCATCTAAAGACTATAGTGACCATGGTTCATTAGTCTGTAAATCAGTTGATTCTGTGTTCTTAATTTATGAAAGTATAATGGGTGCTGTGTCTAGGACAGAAACGAGGGGAAGAAAAGAATGTAGGAGCAGTGCAATTCATTCTGAAATGAAGCTGTACAAAAATATGGAAGAAGTGAACAAAGGCAATGCAGACTAAACATAGATATAAATTTTGATATACTTGGCACCAAACAATTTACATATTTCCTAAACAAAAACTTCCAAGGCAAGACAAAAGTTAAGGAGAATATACAATCTCTGTCTAGATCTGGTATGCTCGGGCCTTTTAAAGGATTATTAACATCATAAAAATACAATACATAGATGACAGAGTTACAGTATACCACTGTTTTATAAGCTATGGACTCATTGAATTGCAATTAATTGCATCAGAAGAAGTGATCAGAAGACAAAAACTTTCTTCTTACCCATTCAGAGTAGAAGCCAAATGTGAAACCTTTTGTCTCATCAGGTTTTCTTATCTGGTGGGCACTGGAGCAGGTGCTGAAACAAATTTCTTTGGTTTCTCAGTCATGCCTGTGCCAACACAGTCAAACACATCAAATTCTTTCCAGTCATTTACATTCACATACTTACCATACCTTTTAAAACTTGGAAGGCTGAAATTTAACTTGTAAACCAAAATTCTTGAAATTAGATATTTACTTGAGATGTAGATGTGGAAACAGGGCTTGATGTAATTGCCCTAACATAGGTACATAGAGCTATTGGACTCATCACTGCCATTCCAGCGAAGAGGTCCTTTATCTCATCTGCCATGCAGGTGTCTTGGAGACCCTAGGGCATCTCCAGTAGTAGACGACTACATTTAGGTAAGTAGATACAGTTTGTTCTTTATGTCAGTGGAACTTCTGTTGACCAATCAGTGCTGTCTACTTAAGGACGAAATGAATGTCTTCTGTAATCTGTATCTCTGGCTGTGTCAGGAGAGGAGCTAGTATGTTTGTTGCTATGGATGTTGGAAAATTTGGGCAAAACTTTTGATAATGTAAAATGCTGCAGGTGGGATCTTGACAGATGAGTCCAGATCTCTATCCTTTCTTACTTGGTAATAAATTATCATCCATGACAGCCAGCAAAGCTGTTGTTATCTCATGTACTGGTCTGAAATCAGCTGGTGCTATTGCTGCTTAAATCAGCAACGTAGTGAGTTTGTAGCTTCACTTTATTTAGTCTGGCCAGCAAAAAAAAAGGCCATTTGATAATTTATTGCTTAGTTTTATTGCTTAGCTATTTTATAGCTAGAATGTTATTCTCTATTTGGTTTTCCGTTATGTATTTGAAATAAGTGAATGAGTATTAATGAGTTGAGGTATGTGGGTATGGGAATGCATGCCTTTGACTTACTGTGATTTAAGAGATTTAAGACATTAAATGTAAAGGTGCTGTTATGACTTAACTGAATCATCATTATATGTGACAGTAAGACATGTAGTATGTTCGCATTTGTGTATGTTCAACAGCCTAGATTAGTCACTTAGAACAATAAAGACATATTGCCATAGTGCAGCCTTGGAAATCCACTCCATGCAGTAGATAAAGAAACCCTCTGGATGAATTAGTAGTAAAGGATGATATGACTAATTTTTGAGAAACTAATGTTACATTCTTTTTAAATTCTTTACTTTAAAAAACTACAGGGATGAAGTGAAA
>NW_010163940.1:0-3824 GCF_000695765.1 Mesitornis unicolor
TTTCAGGCTGGTAGCCCTTAAACCATAACAGGATTGATGCTACTTACCTTACCCAGTGACTGTGGGTAGCTCCCTTTCTCTCAGCCTCTGAGGTGGAGCTGTCTGATGTGTGTCCCCACTTGAAGAAGGGGAATGGTCAACCACACCTCATGGGGGAAGTGTATAAGAATCCTACCTCATCAAGACTGGGACAGGACTTTTACAGGATAAAGTGACTGACTGACAGTCATTTGTTGCTAAGCCAAACCTCCTTGCTTGGTGATCCTTCTAGGTTAGCAAAATGTTCTCCTTTTTTATCAGTTTTTTATTTTTCTCTGTCTGGGTCTAGCTGGCCTGTAGTGTTTTCCAGCACTAAGGCCCATCGTGACCTCCTAGCATATCTGGTAGTTTTTTTCCACCAGAGAGCACAGAGTGGGGCAAGTGTCAAGTCTTTTCCCCCACTAGAGGCAGAGCATCCTGGTGCACTTACACAGGTCCCTGAAACACAAATGGTGCTGTCTGACAGAGTAGATGTTCACACCCTTCTCATATGCCATTCTGCTTTGGGACAGTGTTGCAGTGAGGATACGGGGCTGGAAGGGCTTTCAGCCTAACCCATGTAGTTATTCTGGTCTTGTTTAGGTGTCCTGAAATCCCTTCCCAGTAATCCTGATAGGCAAATCCTGTGGCATCACCTGCCAGTTCTGCTCATTCCTGGTCACTCGATCTGGAGCTCATGAAAATCAATAAGGAATGGAAGTATTAATATGAAAACCACAGCAGTCTGTGTTCTGACAGAAAAAAAAAATAAAAAAAAATTAGTCTTGTCATTTGTGCTGCGGAGCCAGTTTTGGGTGCAGATTTGAGACTGTGCTGCTGTGGAACTCATGCTGGGATTTCTTTTATTGTTTGGTGACCCTTTTTCTGTGGCAGATGACATTAACTTTACTAGGGAGATTATACTCTGTCTTTTTCATGCTGTCCCACCAGGAATGATGCCAAAGAGAGGCCTTGAAGTGTCATCTTGTGAGATTTTCCGTTTCTACAAATTGATCCCAACTAAAAGCCTGATCGAGCCCATCTCCATGATTGTGCCTCGACGTGTAAGTTAACCTCAAGTCATGTTCATGCCTGGGACAAATACAAATGAAAAAGAGGGCAGTGCCTCCTCTCTGTGACTCTCAGGGGCAGGAGAGTAGGTAGAACAAAGGATTTCTCTCTCTTGGTCTGAGGGACAAAGCTGGTTGGTTTGTGGGGCAGCTCTGCCAACAAACCCTGTTTGGGTAGCTCAAGAGTTAGGTCTTTGTGTAATGGCTAACTTCCTATGACATGCTCACCGATCTGCTCTGCCTGGGTGCAGTAAGGTGTCTCTGACTGTCAGTTCAACTAGCTGGCTATAAACTTCCTCAGTTGGTGGCATCTGTTTGCCATAATGGCAGAAAATAGAGAGGGGTTAGGGATGATGTTGGTTGACATGAAAATCTCCTTGTGGATGGAAGAAGAACTGCCTCAGGAAAAGGGAAATAATGGGTTCCCCGGTCCCTACCCAGTGGGTGCAGTCGTGTTACAGACACTTGTTCTGCAGTGTGTAAGACACAACACATTGCACTGAAAGCGATGCAGGAATAAGTCTTGGAGCTGATGTGGCTAGAGAATGACCCAGGCCACAAATCTGTAGCTAGCCAAAGTGGCTTTCGTGTGACCATGTGAGTAAAGGTACATCAGAAATGTCAGCACTGTGTCCTGTACTTCCATAAACATTGGAAGGTGTCAGTGCCTTGAATTCAGAGAGGCAGCAGAGCTAATACTCATTGCAACTACCAGTCAGGCATTATATTCCTCATTGGTCAATTTCTGTCAGCTGATGATCAGCTGATGATTTGTGATTTTTGTCCATCCTTTGTAACCACTTCTTCATCCTCAGGAACGCTTAGTTCATGAGAGTTGGGTTAGCCTCTGTCAACAACCTCTCCCAGTCTGTTGTCTGGATGTGTATGTTCCTGCCTTACTGGCAGGAATTAAAATAGGCTGTCAGATGCAATTCTTCTGAGTTGGGGTGAGGAGGAGACGGGCTCAGGGCAGGTGAGAAGATTTTATGTCCATGCCAGTGAGTGCTCATGACACTCCCTGTGCTGAGTTGGAACAAACTTCTTTTTCCACCACAATCCAGTATGGTCCCTCTAAACCACAACCTCAATGACACAATGACATTGGACTTTTGTTTGCTTGCAGTCGGAGTCATACCAGGAAGACATTTACCCCTTGACCACAGGATCCCAGCCAGCACTGACAGCACAGGAGTGGCTGAATGGAGTTAACAAAGGTTAGCATATGAAGCACCCCAGCCCTTCAGCTCCCCAGGGCTTGTGTAAGCAACGGCTGGCTCTCTGGCCTGTTAACTGCCAGAGAAAGAGGCAGGGAGGAAAAGGAGAGACATAACAAATATGTATGTCTGTAAGCTAAAATAATTTGGTAAGCTAAAATACTCACTGCTGTGAACTCTGGAAGCCACTCCAGCCAAGTGTCTCCATGTTTATCCCTGCAGGTTGTTTGAATGAATTGCTTACAGAGGGTTTCTGAGTGTGGTCTGTGAGTGCTAACCTGTCACCTCCCTCCCTCCTTAGGACCCCTCTTGGTATCCTTGAGACCAGGCTTTGGACCTGCAAATTCCTCACCACAGTGTCTTGAGCCAGAGCCATTCATGAAAATAACTGACCTGAGCCAGCACCAGGATCAGGGAGAAAAGATGACACTGAAGGACATGCAGAAGCCATGTGAGATTGGACATAGCAGAGAACAGCTGAAAGTGGAGGAGAAATTGATGAAAAATGAGCAAATGAGCCTCTCCAATGGCTTTGACATATTTCAGTGTCCACCACCAAAAACTGAAAATGAGGTGTGAATGTCAGGAGTGAAGGGTTGGGACTGTGGGGGGAAGCTCAGAGTCAGCTGGCAGAAGGATGCCATTCACAAGGTGACAGAATCTGGAAAGGGTTTATTTTGCAGACCTGAGCCAGTGTTTGCTCCCTTTTCTTTGAAGAGGCAGAAGCTCTGCATGCCCTGACTGCCTCACAGGAAGCAGAAATGTGACCCAGCATCTGAAGGGTTCTGGAAAGGAAGGAACAATCAGTAATCCTTCTTCTCAGGCATTCTTGTGGCACAAGCCTGCTTGGTGGCTGGCTGGGGGCAAGGAGGTCCTTGTGACTTCCAGGTTCTGGAGAAGACAAGGGGGTTTGTGCATGGTAGCCCTTCAATGAGAGCTGCACTCAAGAGAGCCCTGTGAGACAGCAGGGACGCTTGTGGAATGAGTGGGTGCCCCTTGCTCCCTTGGCCCATAGCACATCCATGTTGTCTCAAGTGCCTTAATGTGGGCCTTGACATGGAAAAGGGGCTGACTGTGTCCCTGTCTTGGCAGCTCACTGTGGGGGGACAGCTTGGCAGTGCAGGCAGTGCCATTAAGGATGGCTGCCAATCACAGCCTGCTCCTGGTAACGGCTTCAGCAGGTCCTAGCAGCTCCATGATCTGACTTCAGCCATGGCCCTCTCCCTGTATAGTAACCAAAGCTTGGACAGTGATGGATCTGTCTGGTGATTTGCAAGCCCACTGTCATTGGCAGGTCAGGGATATTTTTGAGTACCTGCGGCTTATTTGCTTTAAGCACTCTTGGAGAGATTTGCTTCCCATAGCCATGGTCAGGTCCCCTTTTTGGCTCTGCAAGATTTTGGCATCTGCAGCTTGATGGGGCAGTGTCATGGTTTAACCTGGCAAAAGCTAAACACCAAGCAGCTCATTCACTCGCCCTCCCCCTCCCCGGTGGAATGGGGAAGAGAATTGAGAGAGTAAA